>NW_015150774.1:747287-783646 GCF_000732505.1 Cyprinodon variegatus
AGGTTTACATCCTCTGGTTCTGAATACAGAATATTTATTTGCTGGAATTTGGGCTTTGACTCAACAATTGATGTTTCCTGGTGTCATTTTGACTGAACTTTAGCTATTTTACAAAGCAAAAGGGAAAAAACATCTCCGAAATACAATATGATGCGGGGAAAACGTAATTGCTATGGTAACCTTGTGTATTACAACCATTATGTCTTACATTGGCCTATGTTATTGCTTTATGTTCTGGAGAAACTGGCCTTTATTTTTGTTTGACCTATAATCAGTCGATTTACTGACTTTCTGATGCTCAGGAAACTGACAGGAAGTATCTTATTATCCTGTGGAGTTCTAGAGTAATGTCATCCCTTAAATAATCAACCAACCCATCTATTACTGATCTGCATATATGTAAACTTTTTCCCAAATTGGATCCTTCCCTATCGAGGATATACCATTTTTTTATTGGTGAATCTAATTCACATCCTAGTTATTAAATTATGATTTTGATGCCCTCATACTGTTTATATCATACCAATTATATTTAAATTCATGTCCCTTGAGTGGATGTTTCATACCAGCTTTTAACATGATTTGACGATTTTAATTAATTGTAATCCACTCATTGGTTTGTTGTAAGAAAATGTGGTTGTGTAGCTAATTAATAAGGCCAGCCCTTAAATGGTTAGTTGTTTTGGGTAGGGCAGAGTTCATAATGGCTCATATTCCATGAGTTATTTTGCCAAAATGATCTGAACCATGAGATTGGAGAATTCTGTTGCAATATATGACCAAAAATACCATGGAGGAAAAATGAACTCCTTTACAAGATAAATATGCTAACAATTAACACAATATTTATACAAAATGGCCACAAGTGGGAACAAAAAGCGACTACAAATGGCTAAATGGTCCAGAGCTTCAATAAATACTTGATTTCTGTTTAATTACAACATTTTCTGATCTGCACTTATAGTTCTATTAAACATCTAATATCTTCGAAAAGCATGACTGTCTCTTTTCTCTGTTCTAACCTTTTGTTTCAAGTATTGAGGTTTATTTCTCAACCACTTTCTATAGATCTGAGGATAAAGGAGATTCTGGATTTTCTCTCCCATAATCTTTGTAGGTAATTTGCAGTAAAGATGCTATGCATTTATTTAATTAAAATAAAGACATTTTTGTACATTATTTTTCAAGGAACAACAAACTTGTGAAACCCGACACCTTAAGCTAACAAAAAACAAACAAGTATCTGAGAACAGATTTAATGTTTGCAAATAAATATGACAAATGTCTGAGCAAGACAAGTTACACATGCACCACATTTAACGTATAGTTATTGAGAATTAGTAGCTGTGCAGCAGATCTGCACTGAAGACGACGTACAAGTTCGATTCCCAGAGAAGGCAGCTTTCTGGCTGATAAGTACAAAGTTACAAACATTCCTAGCAATAATTATAGATGGTCAGTGATACAGAAAGAACTTTTAATACATTTTTAGCACAGTTATAGTTTGGTTATGAGATCCGGTATTCTGACATGTAACAATAAGGTCTATTATGTAAACATCTCCCCATGTTTTATAGCATGGATCCAATGCATTTAATTTGCTTTTTTATTCATGAAGGCATACCAACTTAAGGTGAAACATTTTTTTTTTTGTATAAAGGAATAATAGTAGAGGATGAAGTGCCATCTAGTGGAGCAAACTCATAACTGCAATAAAAACTGGCAGAAGACTGCAGCAGCTCGGAAAGAGCGACTGAAGATGCTGATGTTTGGTTTCTCTTCTCTTGGCTGTAGTGTTTGAGTAACAATGCATATTTATAGTAGACCAAGGTTCAAAGGTCACTCATGGGTACATACAATTAGACAAATACTACATCAGTCACAGGCAGTTATCACTTTTAAGCAACAGATAACATAAAAGTAATATTTTTTCATCTTGAGTGCCAAGACACAAAATAAGCAGATTAAGTTTCCCTTTACAGCAAAACCACAACAAACTAATGCTAGACTGTGACTGATGATGACAGGCAGGAGAATGAAAGTGGCTTGAAATTAAACCCCAATTGCATTTTGTTGATGCACTTTTTTTTTTAAATAGGTGAAAATGAAACCTTGCTTTTACATTTCTTTTTTGCTAGAGTACCATGCTGAACAGCAATCCACAAACTAATGTACCTACTGAACTTTGACCTTAAAGTGTTCTTCTAAAGTAGCTAAATGAAAAATAAAAAGCAGGTTATTCCCATAAACCCTCATCTCTAGAAGTACAACCATAATACACACAAACGTCTTAGTTTGTGGCAAATAACAAAACTAATTTTATATCTCAACATGGAAATATAAACATCAGGCTTTATAAACATTGGGGAATATAACTGGGAACATTGCATTATCATTTTATGGGAGAACTGCAGCCTTTTGCCGACTAATTCGCCAAATTTTTATTACGCTGAAAAATTATGGTCCTCTCTCGCAACACTTTAGAAAAGATACGACATCTGTAAACATCTAATAGATGTTTGGTTAAAGTCCTGGTTCGCATGAATGAAAAAGAACAACTTAAGGAGCTGGATCAGCACAATCATACATTTATGAACGTGAGCTTTAATCTCGGTTCAAGCTAATTCCTTCTGTGGTTTTTTTTTTGTTTTGTTTTGTTTTTTTACACCAAACCTGAATTTGAGCCACAACACTTTTTTTGTGAACTGGGACGTGACAAGAAAACATTTGTTAAAAGACAGAGTTTTCACAAGTTTAGACATGGCTAAGGCTCCTTTGATAACATAAAAAAAGAAATAACCTTTACAGTGACACAAAGTCAATACATTACTTATAACTTGTAACATTTAGAAAATAATGGTTTATCTTTTTAAACAGTAAAAAGCAAAGAGAAACTTGTCTTTGGAACTTACTAAGTTTTTTAAAATTCCTTTTTACCCCTATATGGATTAATTTGTACAAACACATTCATAGACCGCAGAAGAGATGGAGGTCAGTTTTGGTGCAGCAGGAAGTTCTTGATAGGTCCTGGTAGCGGTAATGAAGCTATGTGGTTTAGACGACTTTTGCCCATTGCTCTGCGGATCCTGATGCGACACAAATGCGTGAGCCTATGAGGGTTTTCTGCAAAAAACATAAAAAATAATAAATATGAAGGAAATTAAGTACCTGTAAAACAGTCAAAGTTTTAAAAATAGATCATAAGTTGGCAAAACACAGTTATCCCTCTTTACAATTCAACTGAACTACTTAAATACACACAATTGTTGCTCTGCTAAGCTCATGCCTGTCAAAAAGACAGTATGGGAAATTAAATATGCAAGTTTCAAAGTAGCTTCAACATTTCTGCAAACGTTCAACCAATCTAATCTCTATACCCACTGTCAGGGGGATGATGACCGTCTCTACGTTACAGGGAAACAAAGAGACAGAGACAACAAACAAGGAATAATGAGGCACGTACACATTTGAACCTCAAACGGTCACTCTCTCTCTCCCTGAACAAGACCTTTAACCCCAGATTGCTCCTCAAGTTGTGGCGCACGGCTCCCTGAGGGATGGGTTAAACTCAGAGGACACATTTATTGTCCCACTCTGAGACTATAAAAGGAATATTTGTTTTATTTTCCTTTGATGAGAAAGACTAATGAGGGAGAAAGCAGAGAAGCCTGAACAGAGAGAACATGAAAAGTTTATGCATAAAGAACGTAGAGCTGGATTTGAACCCAGGACCTTCCTGCATGGCTGTGCTAACCATTGCTGTGCTGGACAGCCACACTTTGTACCAAATACTCCTGTTTTCTATGGTCCGATAAATTTGAACTTAGTCTAGCTGTTCCTTAAAACATTAAAAACTCTCTATCAAGAAATAAAGATTAAGATTGTTTACAAGTTTAGCCCAGATTGTGGCTTTCATATGAAGAATATAAATTACATTAACCATATGATGAGAAATCAGTGACCCTTTGAGTGAGAAAATGAATGTTGGATTCAAATTGTTTGGATGTTTACATCTCCACTGGTTTAAAGTTACCAATGTAAGCTGAAGGCTTATTTTCTAACCATCAGAACATATTGGATGTTTCTTTACCGTTGTTCTGTCATTAACTGTGCAGAGCCTGCTGCTGGCTAAGTATAAGCCAAGCTGGTATGAAGGAAAGACCAGAGATAGAGAAGAATGTAGTTACACATGACTGATGATTTGTTCAACTGATGTTCAAACAGGATCTGGGTTTTTATTGAAGTTGTGTTTTTAAAGTGTCTGTAATGAAAAGACAACAGCTTTAACCCTTTACAAGGCAAGTTCCTATTTTGATCACTTGCAACCCTTTACAAATGGAGTCCCCCCCATCCCTCAATCAGGTCTAGAAGCTCAACATACTGCTACATTGCTGTACATGTTATTTTGGCATTTAACCAATATGATGAGCCCTTGAATGATTTATTACCTACTGTAAATTAAGTTGGAAAAAAAAGTTAATAATCTAAGTAAAAATAAATAAATGTGCCTGTATCACAATTAATGCCTCTAAGGTTATAATGCAACAAAAAAAGAATGCATTTCTTTCACTCTGAGTGAATTCTTGAAGGACTATAGTGGAGTTTTTTTGCGAATTATTGAAAAGACCCGCCCTCTCCACTTTTAAAAAAATAAGCACAATTCATTGGTGGAACGGTGCTAACATCAGCACGCCGTCCCGTCTCTACTCCATTAAAAGGAAAAATTTCAACAGCAAGGCCGACCTGCAGGCAGTCAGTAAGTGTTGCAGCTTGTGCAACCTTTTACCTTTGGCAAACAGCTTAGGCTACATCCACATGAACTGACATACAAACAAGTCAAATTTTCATGTGCACCCTTGTGGAAAAGAAAGGACTCTAAAAGAGCTCCAATTAACTTACTTTATACATAGAAAGGATAAAACCTGAATTTAAAGATAATTCCTGAAGGAATTTCTAAAATACCAGTTAGGACTCCAGTCTAAAGAAATAATGCAGTAGCCTGATATCATTTTCCACGTATGTTTAAACCCTTTATAGGGCACTCCTTGAAATACTTGAAAATCCAAATTTTGAGGCAAGAGTTTTATTAGATGAAAGGACAAGAGCTGATTACTTTTGCAACATTAAAAAAAATATAATGGCAAAAATCAAAGTCATTGTAATAAGAAATGGTGACTTTCCTGAATATGTAAAAAAAAAGGTTCCTCTAGAAACCAAACTAGAAAAAGAAAAAGAAGAAACTCAGAGTGAAATAAACACTTTTTTTTTTTTTACCCTTTAAATCATTAATGCTGATACAGGCATACATGCTTATTCGCTTAACTTTTCATTTACTTTTTTTAATTTTTCACTTAACTTGTTTTTCCAACTTAATTTACAGCAGATAATATATAAGTCAATGACTCATTTAATTGGTCAAAAGCCAAAATGACATGTACTGCCACATAGCAGTATCTTGCGTGAATGGCTGGATATAGCCAGAGCTCACTGGCGCATGGGTGAACTCCGTTTGTAAGTGATGAAAAACGATACCAGTGTACATGTCGAGATGGAAAACAGCTACAACTCTGTAGAAACCCTGCATTAAGAGCCCCCCTTTGATGTCTAACTCAACCGTTTCCCCTTAAAATGAATCCCACTCACTCTTTGCTTCCAGGAACACCCTGAGGGCCTCAGGATCCACCTTCCTTCGGTTTGGCGCCTCCAGCTCCACCTGCTCCCAGGGAACGAGCGCCGGGTCCGCCCCGTGGTCCA
Organism: Cyprinodon variegatus; assembly: GCF_000732505.1. Classification (NCBI taxonomy): domain Eukaryota; kingdom Metazoa; phylum Chordata; class Actinopteri; order Cyprinodontiformes; family Cyprinodontidae; genus Cyprinodon; species Cyprinodon variegatus. The sequence continues at coordinate 753,042 of NW_015150774.1, forward strand.
GCAGCAGGTGGACGAAGCTCACTTCACAGCCGTGTCGCAGCACGGCGTCCAGCATGCAGGAGGCGAGGCCCCGGGTCAGGGCCTCATGGCAGACGGGCCCCGTGTAGTTGAAGTCGGGCTGCGCTCCGGCTTGGAGCAGCAGGCGGAAACATTCCAGGTGGTGGTAGGCAGCGCTGATGTAGAGAGGACACACCACCAGAGTGTTCAGGGTTCGAGCGCTTAGGAGGAGCCGCGGGCCCAGCTGGTGGTCCATGTCAACGTCGGCATTGAACCTACAAAACCATTCACAGGGTTTTAGGTTTCAAGAATGATAACAGAGAGAGCCAAGTCTGGAGGTGTTAAAAAGCCACATGGTCTAATAACAGCCTTTTAGGCATTTTAGAGTGACTTTATAATGACTCATAACGAGCATCATCAGGGAGATCAATACAGCTTTCCTTCTGCTTTCATGCATCAGCCTGAAATGTGAGAAACGCTTCGAGCATTGATCTCATTTAAGGCTGCAGCACACAACGAACACAACCCCGAACCTCTACAGTGTTTATATTACTGCCCTTTATCTCGTATAGAGTTTTTAGTTATGCACATGTTTTTCTTTGACATTTGCCAGATATTTGTTTTATATATTTTACCATCTGTAAATAACATTTAAATAATTCTGTCCATTTTTGTTTTTTTAAAGTTTTTTCAACTGTTAACTTGTCATATCAATTCTTTTACAACTTTGTGATGTTAATGAGGACTTCCTAGTGGTTATTTTATCATGTTGCCTGTGATGGTTTTTGTAAAAGAACAAAAAAAGAAAAAGGGGATGAAACCGAACTGGTCAGAATAGCAGCGCCTCAGTCTGGACAGAGAATAGAGAAGATCACAGTGCGAAGATTCAGACTTTGAAGTGAATTGCTGAGTAAATTAAAGCGTCTTTTTCCTCTACAATTGAAAGTGAGAGGCGTCACCACATGCTGAAGTCCAAAGCCAGAGAGGCTGAATGTTCAGTCTACGGTTAGTGACATCATAATGTGCATTACAGCAAATACTTTATCACCTCTTTTATTTTTATGTATACACAGCAGAGATTCTGCAACCTTGTCTTGTCTAGTGTGTATTTATTCATATATTTCCAATTATTTGAATGATTATTATCTAGATAATGTCATGGTCTGTAAAACTATTGGAATTCCTCCATACTTTGTCAGTTTTATATTTTTCCACTTTGTATTCATGATTAATCAATACTTTTTATTCATTATTTATCTTCAGTAAGATGACTTTACTAGAAGTGCACTTTAACCCATCCAGCCAATAGAACTAATTAATTTCCCCATATGGGGATGATAAGGTTTATCTCATCTCCATATAATTGATAGTAATTTTTAACGAGGTCTATGTGCTCATTTATTCCACTTTTTAGGTGGCCTCTGTTTCCAATATTTTCTCTGCCTAAGATGCTAAATAAAAGTCCTCTCTATGTCTAACATTGTTTTTCCACTTTAAGAGTTCTATAAAGGCGCCTTGTGAAAAGCTTTTATCTTTCTGAGGGACAATTCTAATAAAAATCATAGAATTTAAGGAATTTTGATTTTTTTCTAAAATAGAATCACTAAGAGACACTTTAAAGCTCAGGATGTTTTTATGAATATTGGATAAGATCTTTGATTTTTTTTTTTACTGGGAGACTGGAAGGGTCAAACCATGACCTTTGAAAGCTCATCTTTCAGCTACACCTTAGTTGCGCTGGCTGTACGCTCTTGGTCGCTTTCGTTCAGGAAGATCTGGTTGTAAACAATCCGAAATGCTCTTTTTTAGGGAAGGAACCTGGCATAGCATAGTTCAATTTGAATTCCTCACGGGATCAAACTGAATTGTTCGCAGAAGCTGATTGGGTGATTGGCCTCTATTTGGTGATTGTCTTGCAAGTCAGTTCCACCCATCTTCCTCTCAGTATGGTGCAGCCGCCTTGCACCTCCAAAGCACCACTAAACCTTACAGTTGGGATTGTGTTCATCTGCTTTCTCTCAACATGCTGAGTGAGTTTAGACCTTCTCCCACTCCTCCTCTAGATTAACAGGATGATCATAGGTAAAACATTAAGACAGGCCTGACCTTCGCTTTGTCTTTTATTCATGATGGCATGCTGCGTTACCAATGGTAATGATTACAGTTACATTACCCCCTCCAGGTAATATGTATGGAAAACCTGAAAGAAAGCCTGTCAGCACCTGCAAAGGACCCAAGACTGGGATGGAGATTCACCTACTAGTAGGATAAAGAACCTTCAACATGCAACCACAAAATCCATTGAAACCATTTAGCTCGGGGTCCTATTTTATCTGGTTTAATAGTTTGCAAAGCTGATTTAATTTTAAACAAATGCTTCAGATTAAAGAAAACAAAACTAACAAAAAAATGTGCTTTATTCTGTATAACTTACATTAGTTATTAACTCTTCACATGCTGTTATAAAGTCTTAGTAGACACAGTATCTTTGTCGAGGGATGAGTTTGCAGATAAAGCAGCAAATGCCGGCTTGTTTCTTCTCTGGTTTGTCGTGCTGTGGTTGGAGAATTAAGCTCCAAACACGTCCCAATTATTTCTTAATGCAAATCCCAAACATAGAAGTACTTCCCTGTTTTATAGACGAAGCACTCTGCTTTCCACGTTGTTATAAGAAATGGCTGGTTATATAGAAGCCTACTGCATTGGGATCAAGTTTCTCCCACTTGGCTATACGTCTAAAGGCAGACCTGAGCTTTGGTTGACTGGGTGACATCACACAGACAGGCTGATGGAGAGCAGCAGACAGGACACACCTTAAACTGCTGAGTCACAACGAGTTTTGCAGTAAACTTTGAAACATAACCAACTTTAGGGACATTCCACAATTCTGTCCCCATTTTCTACACTTTTAATATCAATTTTAAGCTCTGTTCTTTATTTCAAAAAATGTTTTAAGTTTAAGTATACTTCTGCGTTAGAATGGTCCAGTCAAAGCCCAGACCTCAATGCAATCAAAAATTTATGTCTAGACTTGGCCTGGGCCACTTTCCAAACATTAACAGCCCAACATTCGTCTACAGAGTAGACAGAAAATTCACTGAAAGACTTCAAGATGATGAGTAAAAAAAATTGGGCGGTGAATACCATTACAAATGGCACACAAGATTTATTTTCCTTCTTTAAAAAAAAAATCCAAATAAAATACTGGAATTATTGCTATAATGTGGAAAGCTCTAAAGAGACATGAAATGTTTGCAGGAAAAAAAACTTGCATTAAAAACTAACAATCTTGTCTTTATCTCACCTGATGAGTTCCTGGAGAAGGTCCACCCTCCCCACCCGTGCCGCGTGGTACAGCGGGGTACTGCGGTGGTGGCGGCTCCCGTTGGGATCAGCTCCCGCTTCCAGAAGGATCCTAACGCAGTCCAGGTGACCATTAACCACTGCCACATAAAGGGCCGTCTGACCTTTGACATCAACCAGGTCCACTTCGGCTCCCTGGGCAATCAGGTAGGCCACGCAGGCGGCGTGTCCGGCCGTGGCTGCGATCCTCAGAGGTGTGCAGGGCAGACAGCCGCAGCACCACACTGACTTCTCGTTAATACGCCTGAAAACAAAACATATTTAACCTTCTAGATAACCAACGATTTGTTTCATGTTTACTTTAAAACAGCACCACTGAGTAAAACACTGTAAAATATATGATCATATATTATAATCGGTATATTAATCATATACATTATTAATACCAATCTGCTATGGAAACCAAACCCTAATGTTTGGATTTCACTAAAGAATAANCAAACCCTAATGTTTGGATTTCACTAAAGAATAACAATAACTGATTTCTGTATTTATGGCCTGAAAGAGGCAGCAAGAGCATATTTAAGGAAACATTCATCTGTGTTAATTGGGTTTATTGATGCCTCTAAGGCCTTTGATCGTGTCAATCACTACAAGTTGTTTGACAAATTAAAACGGAGAGGAGTTCCAAATATTATAGTTCGAATTCTAGTCTACTGGTATTCTAACCAGAAAATGCATGTTAAATGGGGCAATAACATCTCTGCTTCCTTTGGTGTGGTACTAGTATGTAGGACTAAAGCAGACAAAACACTTTGTTTCCCTGATTTCTTTTTGTCAGGGCACAAGTTAGATGTTTGTTCCAAAACTAAATATTTGGGTCACTACATTACTGACCAGCTCTGTGATGATGATGACATTTATCGTCAGTGTCGTGTGATGTACGCCCAGGCAAACATTTTGGGAAGAAAATTTTATATGTGTAGTGATGAGGTAAAAATAAGCCTGTTTAAAGCTTACTGTACATCCTTGTATACAGCTCCTTTGTGGTGTAAATTTAAAAAAGCTAGCATGCAGAAGCTTAAAGTTGCTTATGACGCTTTGAGAATTCTGCTTAAGAAACCCAGACTCAGCAGTGCTAGTGAGATGTTCTGTAACGCACATGTCAGAACATTCCAGGCACTTATGAGAAATCTAATATACAAGTTTATACGTCGTTTGGGCAGCTCATTGAACAGTCTTGTTATAATCTTTTCACATCCCTCTCTTAGTGCACTAAGATACCAGTCGGCTCTGTAGAAATATTGGTATGCAAGTCTTTTATAAGATGTCTTTTTTTTATATATATATATGTACATAAATGTGTTGTGTTGTTGTGTGTCTTCTTTGTGGACTGCGAGTCTGTTGAATAAAGTAATCAATCAATCAATAAAATAAATGCATTTGTAAATCTGAAAATAAGCATGACCTTCTTATGAAAATAAATGTTATTTTCATTTGACTTTTCTTCTTTTCTTCTTCTTCTTATCACTACTTCCTTATAGTTTAAATTCCTATCAGCTTTTAATCAGAAAATGTTAGAAAAAAGATAATCCCTACATTTCATGTTACTGACTGTTATAAAGGAGTAAAGTAGAGCCTAAGAACATAAAAGTTTATTTTAAATCAATTATTTCTTAAAAATCTGGATTTACATTTTATTAAAAAAATAATTACTATCATAATTTAAAGAAAACTGCATCCATTAGTCAATCAAAGCTGGATACCAACCTGGATAATAACCAATTTCTGCTGCTTCATCTGAAACAACTTTATTTGCCAAGTTTGTAAACATCAAACAAAGAGTTGACTGTTTTTCCATTGCTCAGATCATAATCAACATGTAAAAAGCATCCTTACAAAGAGCAGCAGAGCAAAAAATAATAGAAATATGCACTTGTGTTTTTTGGTTTAATATATTAGTAGGAGTTGAAAGATTAATTTAATTTGATAGAAAACAGCCTTTAGCTAGGCTGCACAGTAGAAATGCTTCAAAGTAACATAAATTTGGGTTCTTTCCTCCTTTCTTGGGGGATTTTACGTTCTCTATGGATTCTGTTTAGATTCTGTGGCCTTTTCCAATTATCCAAAAACACAGAAAGTTATGTGAGCAGGTAGGGAGGTAAACAGGCCCCCATGACTGACATCCTTTAGGACACTACATAGGAAAAATGGATGACATTTTGTAACTTAACTAAAGCCGTCTGTGTTTCTGGCTGGTCACAAAATGACTCTCTACTGTAAATGTGAGTCTTGTCTTTTCTTTGTACTTCCCATATCATCATACAGACAACACTCTGCTTATTTAGTTATTTTTCCAGCTTTTATTGTCATTACACTGTCACAAGCACAGAGCAACGAAGTTAACTCTCTGCATTTAACCCATCCCCTTGGGGAGCAGTGGGCCGTCATTGTGCGGCGCTCGGGGAGCAGTGTGGGGTTAAGGGTCTTTGCTCAGGGACCCTGAGTGTCATTCCATGGGAGTGGGGCTTGAACTCAGAACCTCTGGATTCCAAGCACAACCCTAACCACTCCCACCATATTTAAGACCTTTTAGCCATTCTCTGCATCAGTTCGCCCAAACAGCAAACTGCAGCTTTATTAAGGTGGCGGTACTTTGTCTGCCCAGTAAGAACTAGACTCACCGTCTGAAGCCATCCTCCTGCAGCAGGTTCCTCAGGGTGTCCAAGTCGCCCACATAGGCTGCGTTGTGGAGCCGCATGTCATCCTGCTCCAGAGGTTTGTCACAAAACTGCTCCTGGAGCCATTCCTTTAGGTTTCGACCTGACAGACATGCAGAAAGATAAGAAAATTAACAAAACTATTTCATTCATTTTGAACCACTGGCTTACTAAGAAAAAAAACCCCAACATAAAATAATTTGTGCTAATACCTCAGATGTCTAAATGGCTGCTAAGGTGCATCAATTTAGACCATTTAAATTCAAAGAGAACAATGTTGCCAGAGTTTGCTTCTCCATTAGAAATACGACTTCCTGCATTAAAATGGAAACGTTCTAAGCAACAAGCAAGTGAAAAGACTCTAATTTTAATGCTCGCCTGGTTTATCCATTATTTCTGGCCTGCAGTGGTCAGAATCCAATGGCTTAACAACACAACAACAGGCCCGTAAGCAAAATTATCTGGGTGGGCCCCAAATGAAGTATAACACGTCATAAAGGTTCAAGATACGGCAACAGTTTAATAAATCGGCCAAGAAGAAACAATTATGCAATCCTCAGCAGTATGTGATCACCCATCACAAAGGAAACATTGGTGACAGCGCACCACCACATGTTACAGACATCCCAAGATCCAAAAATTCATTTCAGGGAGATGCTTATCGAGATGCTTTCCAGCAGCTCTTCTTTGCTTTTTCTTTTCTGGAATCTGCTTAAGTACCTCTTTTTGGTATCCATCGTCGATAACACATTGTACGTAACAGTTATGGTTTTAATCTACGTTCTGGATTACCCACAATTCCAAGTCGTATTGTAAAAAAATAAAATACTGAAATACATTGTTCTTTTAAGATCTTTATTACGGTTTGACATATTATATGAGTGTGTTTTTGTACCAACCATCTAACTAACTATACACAGTTTTTAACAGAGTAATTAAAAGTACCACTGTCTGCTTTGCTATTGGAGTAGTGTTTAAACTGCTCACCATCATGTTGAAACCTGCCATGTGTTGGGGTATAAATAAGGTCCGATGCAATCAGTCACTTCAGTATCAGCCGAGTTTAAGAGGCCATTTTCATTACATTACATTACATTACATTATTACAGCTGCAAAGAGACGTCCTCGTCTAACAATTGCAGCTGTGTAGAGGGCCTGCCAGGTGCCAGTGATGGGGCCCCTAAGAGGTTGTGGGCCCATAATTGCATAGATATTTACCCCATTGTCAGTATCCCATCAGAAGGCAGAGTACTGAATGTTGGTAGATGAGACGGAGCCAACAATCAAAATCTGTAGGCTCTCACCCATCTCCAGTTGTCAATGGGCGAGAGACGGGGTCCACCCTGGACAGGTCACCAGTCCATCGCAGGGAAACACAGACACAAACAGGACAAACAACCATTCACGCACAAACTCACACCTAAGGAGAATTTAGAGAAGCCAATTAACCTAACAGTCATGTTTTTGGACTGTGGGAGGAAGCCGGAGTACCCGGAGAGAACCCACGCATGCTCAGGGAGAACATGCAAACCTTGTGCAGAAAGGCCCTGGGCCAGGAATCGAACCCTAAACCTTCTTGCAGCAAGGCGGCAGTGCTGCTGCGCCAATGAGCAGCCCGGGGAGAAAAATCTGTTGATTATTTTTTTCGATTATTCGAATAGCAGTTGGATAGCCAAAGGTTCTTTAAGGAAGATTTTTTTGCTAAAGTAAACCAGAGGAAACTAAAACTCCACCATCTGTATTAGAGGGAAAAAATATGGTAGGGGTGGCCAATGATTGGCTAAGGGTGACCATGGCCCCCCCGTTTAACTCTGCCCCTGGTCATAATGTTATGTCACACCAATGCACTTGAGCGTGTTTTTGTGTTTGAGAGAAAATGCATGATTAACTCAAACGTTCAATCGGTTCTCCCCCGTTAAAAGCCATTGCAGTAGAATAATGAGTCGGTACTCTATAAGGAAAAGTCCTTAATTATGGTAAATAGGGTGAGTTTACCTGCAGGAGTGCTGGGCAGATCGGACACAGTGATGAGCGGGGGGAAAAGGATACTGGGCGGCTCTGAACCGTCCGCCATGCTCCTGGACTATTTACACAAGCAAACCCAAAGCTTTGACTTTAATCTCTCTAAATGGGAGCAACGTAGAAACCAAGAGTGCGGGAGAAAAGAAGGAAGATGGAATAAACAAACAGAGGACTGTTAATGATGGTGGATCGGGCTCAAATCGCTGCTTCCTGATTGCGCTCAGCTGCGATATTTAAAGAGACACGCACCGTTTTTAACACAATCCAGCCACTATAGGCTACTAGCATTTTAGCACTTATTGATGCGTAGTTACAGTTTACAGCAAATAATAATAATCCCAGCATTTCGTTTCTCATGTCATTTGAAGATTACTAAAGTAGAATATGGATTGATTAATATTAAATAAATATCTGTGATAATGAAGCTGACCCATATCTTGCTGCATTCAGGTATATTAGGGGAAAGTTGAGTGGAAGGAAAATATATATAAAGCCCACATGGACTGGGTTTGGTGCATTAAAAGTAAACAATGCACACAAAGGTTATCCTGAGCTATCTCTATAAATATGCTGCTATAGGCTTAGACTTCTGGAGGACATAGGGACTCCTATTTCATCATTTTTCTTAATTCTATCTCTATTATTCCACTCTGTAGAATCTGCTAGTGCAATCTCTAACGTTCTGCTCTCTCTGCTTTTTCTCATAGTAGCTTCATCTGGTCTGTTCCTGTTTGGCTGTGACTCCATCCTAGAGAGAAATATCAGCTGTGCTGCTGCCATCAACACATTTGTTTATAGATGTTGGAGATCCGCCTGTTTTTTCAGTGTCCTGTTTCTCTGATTGTGACTGGCTGGATGTGCTCTCTTCATCCTCTGACATGGGAGTCGCTATATAAATAAACTGAATTGAATTGAAATGCATAGTAGCCCATGCTTTGTTGTCATTCAGTTCAATGTGTCTATTTGTACAGTTTTACAGCAAATATGTTTTTTTGTTTGACAAGAAAAACGAAAACTTGCTCACATTACATTTAAACTGTAACGTTCATGCATAAATTATACTGAATGATATATGGTCCAGTCTGATCTAAACTGGAATATAAAACAAGTTTAACTCGTTTTTTTTACAAAAATTGTTCAAATATTAACAAAAGAAAGCCCGCTCCACTGCATTGATTCATTTTTGACTGATTATCAATCCATTTTAAGGAATGCAAGTGAAAAGAGTGGACAGACAGCAGCATGCGGTTGTTGATCTTGCAGAAGTCATATTGAGCATGTATGTTGCCACCATGGAGAGGAAAAAAACTTCTCTTTTAACAATAATAAACTTTAAGGAGGCTCAGGCTCCTAAACCACCTTTGAAGGTTAAGATGGAAAGATGCAAAGAAACAGTTGCCATGGGGATGAAAATCTGAGTATAAGCAGTACAGGTAATGGCAGCAGATTCTTTATTGAGGGTGATTTGGTAAAAAAAAAAAAAAAAGAGAATCTCTGGGCGAGTAGTTTTTACAGTGGTAACATCTTCAAAAGCTCTGCCAAAGAAAGAGATGAGGCATCATTATTAGGGCAACTTTAGGCTCTATGGAAAAGAATTAGATAACCATTGAAGTGGGTGTCCCCTTCCAAGATGGAGACACAGCCAAACAGATTAAAATGTCGCTCTGTCTGGACTGACCTCCTAATTAAATGGAGCCCAACAAAAGAGACATGAAGCAACCTTTTGTCTTTAAATTTCAATTTTTAATCCACAATCATCATATGAATGTACTATTCGTAGCATGTGAAAATCATAACCAAAATCAAATGAAATTCAGTTTATTTGATTAGCACCAATTAACGCATCTAAAGGCCCTTTACAGTCAATTTAATCATATCAGCCAGATATGAACGTACGTTTCCTATCTTAAGAAACTTGCATCAAGGTAATGACTTGCAGCATTCACTGATCCTGTATGACCATGTAGCGACAGTTGATAGTCGCTTGCATTGTGTTTTTGACTTTGCAACAATCTCTAACAAACCGAGCATGCATGACCTTCAGCAACATCTGGACTGGACACAGAACAATACCTCCTGAGAGGACTTGGCTGCTTCAGTGACTAAAGCCAGATGCTGCATGCTTTAATAAATCTGTTGTGCAGGAAACAATCCCATCTACAGTCACCTGTAAGGGTAGCAGCACCAGGGTGGTAGCTGAGAAGATCACCTCTGAATGGACAAGATATGACGTCATCAATATTTATCAGTCTAGATAGGGTCACACATGCTTAAGGTTTCCAGACTTCAGTAAGACACTATTAGAGCATTATCAACAACTGGATAAAACATGGTAAGGAGCGGTTATTAAAACTACTCTCTATCATTTCTGACCAGTGTGTCCATTGTTCAAGATGAAACCTATCATGCAAAATAAGGCCTTGTTTAATTAAAAGAAGTGGAGGTCAAAGAATGTGGATTTTTTTAATAACAGAGCCCTTGTAGAAGCCTGGAGAGGCCTTCCAGGTCTTTCCAAAAGCTGACTGCTCCAAATCTAAAGGGATAAAAACAAAAGATTAGAAGAAAACAGACTTTTTAAAGCATGCAGTTGAACTTTACAAGGAAGTCTGCCTATTCGGAAAAACAAAGTAATTAAAATGAAAATAGCTAAAGGGTAATGCTCACCTACTTTGTTATGCACTGAGTCAGATTGTACATTGAGAGGCATGCAGCCAGGGCTTTATGCAGCCTGATGACAGACACTGGGCAATGGCGAAGCGCTAAAAATAAACGCTCAGGTCAGCGGAGCCGGGCATCCACATAACTGGACAGGCTGCCTGCAGGGAGTTGGCTTTGTTAGTAAAAGGGCTGGAAAAGAAACGCTGAGAGCTGAAAGATTACTGTTTAAATTATTCCTCACTGGAGTGTAGAGCGACGAGGGTGTCAGATGGGGGAGTTTGCATTGCAATCAAAAGGTTTTTGGTTCAAGCTCTGGCTTTTTCAGTTGTGTCCTCGGGCAAGACACTTCACCCCCATCCCCTACTGATGGTCAGAGGGCCTGATGGCAGCTGTGTATTGATGCCTTGCTTCTGTCAGTGAGACCCAGAGCAAATGTGGCTACCATGTAGCTTGCCACCATCAGGACACCAACATGACATCTAACGGCATTGAGATAATGGTGTAATTCAGCGGTGGGGGACACTGGCTTCCAATGTGGAGAATGGATCTACAATAGAACACACCACTGGTTTTTATCTCGTCTTCATGAAAACTTTATCTCTAATTTCAGGGTTACTGGAATCCAGATCCTAAACTTAATTAAGAACATCTGCTAAATCAGAAATCCACCCGCTGACACTGAGACTCCAGTCTACATGTAACACAGGTAAACACTGTCCAAATCTTGTTGTACTTTTACTAGAACTTATGCATCTACCCTTTTCCTCCCCTTTATCCAAAATTAGGACACAGAAGTAGGAGATATCTGGTTCTCAAAGCTAAATGTGATGCATTTAGGTGTGATGAAGATGACATGCTGAGGTGAAATTTAGGAATCAATGGTGGAAAATTGAGATTTGGATGGCTGAACATGACCTGGTTGCTGGTGTGATTGGGTTTTCACATTGATTTCAAAAATTCTTTTTAAATAATTGTAATTTAATTCTCATAATGCTGCCCAAATGATTAAAGGAGATATGTGGTAGGAGAAGCTACTCCAGCAACAGGGAAAACTGCAGTCTTAGGACGATTGTTTGAGAGGTTGGGGGAAGCATCCTAAGTGGACTGCAGCCAGATCAAGAGTCGCTTAACACAGATGAATCCCACATTTAATTCAAAAATACAAATCCAAAAGGGAAACTACAATAATAAATTAAAAACTGGACTGTTGCGTTTCATTTGGGAAGACCAAGAACTGAAGCAGCTTTAAGCCAAAGCAGGACTTCCAGCAGTCATCTGTGGTTGATCTGCAGTTTCTGAAGTCTACAGTAAACAGCCATCTGGTTGGAGTTCCTTATGCCTCCTTCTGCTGACATGGAGAAGCTGATTTGGTTTTCCATCAACAGAACCACAGACTGCCTTAATGTCGCTCTGCATGGATGCAGTAAAGTATAAAATATTGAGTTCAGAGATTTAGAAGCCTGACATCCATTTAAAATGTCATTTCCACTGATCAATTTTATTTAAAAAACTCCAAGATGTAGGGTTTTTATTCTGTCAGCATGATCATCAATAAAGAAAAAAGCTACAAATATCTCATTTTGTAATTAACCCATAAGAACTTTTACAATATCAATCTTTATTTGTACCTTTAGATCTCATGATCATCGATGAGTTTGAACCTGGACAACCTGCACCTTAAGAGCTTCATCAGTCTATATACAGCAGATGCAACGGATCACTAAAATACTTCTTTTTCCATTTTGCAGCAGTTTTATTTGTTCATAAAAATGCAGCTCAGCTGTTCCCTGAGAAAAGCTGAATGTTTATGAGACCCTAAAAGAAAATCACCCCCTCGAGTTTGACAGAGGGACACAAAACCTTTATGAGAAATCGTCAAAATGACAGTCCTTTCATTCGCTTCATTTATGTTGACTTGAACAATCAAAGCCTCTAATTAAGGCAGTTCTGACTAACAGGCTGTGATGAAGCTCCGCTCTGACACAGATCATAAACAAGAGACAAACATTTACTGCAACGTGTTCATTTATTTCACTCCACTACAAAATTATATAGCCATTTAGACTATCGTACAATCTCCACATATACATTATGTACAGTTAAAGGTAAACTGAGAGCACGTTACAAACAGTGTGCAGTGAAGGTAGTCATTTTGAATAACAAAGGAGCGTACAGGTCAACACTCCATCAGATGCTCTACGATTAAAAATCCTGTGTGGTTCTGATTTATTTTTGAAGGATGTCCTCAAATACTGCTGTAAAAATAAAATCTAATTAGTGCAGATTGACTGCTGAATTTTCGCTGTAATGGAAACTAATATTTATAAGAGACTGTAAATTTTATTTCCTTTTCGTAAGCAGTCAGATTAATGTGCCAGTCATACAGTGGCATGTTTCTCTCAGAGGCCTTCAATATTTAACTACTTAGTTTTAAATATCTGTCTGTTTAGTAAATTGATTTCAGGCCATGAGATTATCAGAAATCAGAGTTTGTTTTTAGCACAGATGTCATCGTTAAGTGTTTAAATAAGCTCTTTACATCACCCACTTGTTGGCACCAACTGGTATTTTATTTAGAAAGATTAAATCAAATCCAACCAAGTAAAGAAATTTTTTTAGTGAAGGAAAAAAAAAAATATATTACTAAAGTTTTTTTCAGAGGACCCATTGGCCCCCTGGTGGTCACGGAAATTCCTTTTTAGATTTCGTTTTCTTTCCTTCTTTCGATATTCTAGGCATGTTAAGCCAATTTTATGCGTTTATGCCTTTTAACAATGAACCAGATGATCGGTTACCATGCGGATATGGCAAAATGGTTGTTATGGAAACTTTGGGACCCCAGAATGCAACCCTTTGCTGTGTTACTGTAACAACTCGCCTCCACGTCTATTAACAAAAAAGGTTGGATTTTTTTTTAAAAAGGTGGTTATGAGATTAAACCAGTGGAGTAAAAGGTGAATGAGCTTCACGGCTTTATGTCAGGACCTTTTTCAAACAGGATTAGGATCAGGAAACGCTCTTCATGAGATACACAACCTTTAAAAAAGAACCAGGTGGGCATGATTTCAAACAGGCTCCCTAAAACTCTCTTCTGTAACTTTTTTATTTTTCATTCGTAGCAGGAAAAAAAAAACAACAACTAAGGATTCAGCTGGATTTCATTCATCAGTCTAACCAGGGTTTTTTTTGAGTAAATATAATTTATGCCTTTACATTCAGGAGAATTTAAACCACTATACAAGTAAATAATACAACCAAAATGAATTAACATATACCGTAGTCTTAACATATATGTAACCTTGTAAATTAAAAATATCAAAGACAGACTAAATGCTTTCATTCTTGTGTGCACTGTGAATAAAGAACAGTTCATACACATATGACAGAAATAGAAATGTAATCCTTCTAGTTTTTAATTCATAAAGCTGGTGTCTTCTGCGTCACTGCAGCGTTAACTAAAAGTGGGACAATCAGGACGTTTGAGTGGGTTTTTTTGCCACGGAAGAAATTCTTCAGCTGCCAGGTTTACAGAAACTCTTTTACAGTTTTAAATTTCAAAAGGCAATATTAAAGTGCATCAGTGCATCTAAAGTAGAAGAGTGAAAGATGATGTGATGAGAAAAGCTTTCTTTTTGGGAGGAGCTGAAGGAGTAAATAAAGGTGCTATAATAGAGAATGGCAGGAAGATAGACTAACTGGACCTTCCTCCTACATCCTGAACACAGTTGAAGCTTTAGTCAGATGAACATCTCTCTTTATGTAGATGAATTTAGATATTTTAAAAAATCCTATAAACAGTTGATGTTTATTTTATTTTTCCAGCACCTTAAAGGAAAGCTCTTCTTGACTTGTTAGTGAAGTGATAATCAGACATTGTTAGGTATGGTTGTAGAATGTGTCGTCAGCCAAGCAATCCACACTAACTCTGTGCACAGACCCATCCAGCAAAGGCACGACTTCCAAAACAGCCAGATGATCCATTCTGTTTAATTCTGTTACCTGAAACTTAAAGCAGGGTCTCTGCTCATTCAGCTCTTTAGTCTGAATGACCCAGACCACTTCTCTCACTAAAGCTCTCTCAGAGCATATTCAGTTTTTTTCAGTCAGGTTCTGGAGGAGAAGTTGATCCCAGTCAACATCTTCTGGATGGTCTCCTCCTTCTTCAGTATGTTGGACTTCACAGCACATATCTTATCCTGATGGTCCTTAATAAGTTGTTCCAGCTCAGCTAGCTCGGCTTTTAGAGGCTCCACGGCCCGGTCTGTTTCTCTGCAATGATAAAAATACACCAGGGAAACACAAAGCAAAGATTATTTACTGCAAATGTGAAATGAATGGTTCATTGTTAATGACCAACAAATAAACAAAACAGGCTGTTAACAGAGTTAATCTGTAGGTCAGCTGGAAACGGCAACAATAAAATCATGAACATGTGCAGAAAGCCAACCTCTGCTCCTGCAACAAGGCCTGTGCATGCTCCTCATTCTCCCGCCGCCAGCTCTGCAGCTCAGCCTGCATGGCATCCACGTCCTCCTGGATGTAGTCCATGATCTTTCCTAAAGGTAAAGAACTCCGGCACACCATCTGAATGGAGGAGCGAAGCCGCTCTATCTCCCTCGTCACGAGCTCCCGCTCTTTATAACTTGCCGTTTCGGACGCCGAGCTCTGAAAGCGAGGTTAGTGGGATTAAGAGCATGAAAACATTGGATTCTGTCCATCTTTGAAGAAAACTAGGAAATAAAAACTTCAGACAAGTCATTCAGGCAGAAACACCTTCTGCAGGTTAGAACAACAACCTGTGATGTAAATTCCATCCAAATGCCTTACCCGCAAAAATGTAGCTTTACTCTAAATGGAATCAAAAACACGTTCTGCCATCTTTGGTTCCTTGTCACCTTTTACAACTCATCTGAAACACCTCTGGGAGAAAATTAAGCTGCCTTCAGCTGATGTGTTTTATGAGTCAAATGAAGAAAATTTTCCTCTTTAATGATATTAAAACACAGGAGTCTATGTATGGAGCTAAAATAAGACAAAGCTCTTCCTGTAAACCTGGAATGTCACCTTTACCAGCATTGGATGCCAAGAACCAGAGCAGGGTTGGATTGTGGTTTTAGAACTTCAAGGCAAGCCTATGAGGACTTCTACCAGGCTGGCTGTTTATATGAAGATCAAACACGCTGCTGGATCATGCTGGATGAAGCTAGCCGACCGGCTAGTCTAAAGCGTGCGCCGTATCCAAATTACATTCAGTTCCTTAATGGTGAAGGGGCACAGGGGCAGGAACTCGCTTCTTGGAGAACAAACTTTAGGATGTTTGCTCAGCTGGATTTTGGAGGACCTGTGAGTATGTGTGAGACGTGAAAGCAATGCAAAGCTGAAGCCACACACACAGCTACTACCAAACAGAGACTGAGGCGAACACACATGACCCCCACCTGCAATCTTGGTTTTGTTTATTTTAGTAACAGGCTGTGGCAGTGAGGTTATTTTACTACAGTATTGAGTAACAACTGCTACACTTTATGCTTCCTTTCAAGTTCAACGTGGGCCCTGAAATGTTGTGCTTCACAGATGGGAGCACCTGTCTTCATGAAGCTGCAGAGCTCAGGCTGAAACAGAGTGTAAACTAAAGGAAACTTTCCATTTCAAAACACACAAGGTGTCAGAGAGGCTGCTCGGGTAACAGGATGAAAACAGAACTCTTATCAAACTATCTTTCTTTTGTCCTTAAAGGAATCAGACAGCTGCAGTACCTAATCAAAGGCAGCCTAACCAGACAGGACCACACGGCAGAAATGACATCAAACTTCACTGTTTGCTTCAATTTCTTTCAGGAAACACGTCCACGTTTCTGACGGACTTCTGTTTCACCGGGGCTCAGGAGTGTGAGGCTTAAAAGCCTCGGCCCAGCGGTCCCCCAGCAAGGTGGGTGGCTTTCCACTGGGTGCTGCGGACCCTGCAGCTACACAAACACTATGGCTCATTCGGCCTAGCTGTGGTTTTAGGTCTGCAGAGTCCAGACGGGACCCTTGGCTTCAGTCTGTTTGCCGTTCAAACCTCCCAGCTACCCCGCCTCTTTTTCACGGCTGGAAAATAAAAAAAACTTCATAAAAATAAAAAAAAACACAACGTCTTGTTGGTGCACGCTTTGTGTTGGTAGACGTAAACCACAGCACCAAGGACGCCCATGTCAGGGTCTGCCCAAGCTTTCCTTTTTTTCATCAGGATACCTGTCAGACCCTCTGGTAAAGATGTAATAAAAGCCTAAAATATTTCCACTTTTAATGCATTAATCTGCAACTACACTTATTTTGAAAAATGCAGGCTTTCAATAGATCATGACCTGCTGTCTAACAGGGTAGCCAGGAGCTTTGGAAGAGAAACAGCTAAACAACAGAATTACAGATCCTCCACCATACATCACACAAGGTGTTTTTCACAGATTCATACTTTCTTTTACAATCTTTACATCTATCTGAATACGGTAAATATTAGAAATAATTTAAATCTGCATATATTTTATTTATTTTAAGCTATACCACAAATCAAAGTAGATAAACCTGAACTTGATAAACCTGAACAGCTAAAAGATGCTGTACTTTTCTCCATTCCTTTAATGTATAAACTTGGGTCTAATTCCAGCCTAGTTTGTCGTGTTTTAAGTTGCTTTAAACTTTTTAATCATTGGTATAAATCTGGGCCACTTTACATCCAGAAAAAGCTTTTTATTTAAATTTCTTCACTCATGAAGACAGAAGTGAATGACTTAACGATATGAAAATGTAATAAATGGTTAAGCATCAGCATAAGTAGTGTATCAGTTATTTTGTTGAAGAATCTCTCCCCTAACTGAATAAGTTTGACAAATCAACAGCTCACCATTTCTTATGTTTTCTTGTGAGATGATAGAGTGAATGTGTTTTTTTTAGGGGGTGCCAACTAATGAGGGAACTGTAGAACACCAGAGGTACAATTCAAAGGGAAATTCCTCCTGTCATCACATGCCTAATTTGCTTCATGAGGAAATATGTCTTAAAAAGCGGATCTATGGACTGCTTTTGGGGATTTTCTGGGGAAAAAGAAAAACATTCTTCAAAGAAACTTTTTGACAAGAAAAATGGCTTTCAAGCATAGAAAATGTTGACGCTATAGCAACCTTTAGGGTATCATTAAGTGAGAAAACAGCAAAAATTAGAGGAAACGTTTTAGTTTATTTGGAGAGAGCCGAACTGCACAAAAGCGTTAAAATTTTCTAATCATCGTCATCAACGTCCATATTTCATCACATTTTAGAGTTGGAAAACATTAAAATATGGAAAGTATTAAAACTGGGCTTTATGTCAGCGTTTAAAGGAGCAACAAGAAATGATTCATTATTTTAGATAGAAAGAATTAAAAGTGGGGATGTGAAGTGCTAATGTTATATTTTAAGGTGGAGTATGGTGCAATGTCACAAACCATCTTTGTTCTCCTTGTTCTTCTGACTTAATTGGTTCAGGGTTAATGTTGTTTTTCTGTGAGCAAAGGTCATTCTTAAATTCACCTCTCTAAAACAGGATGAGATTACAATAAATGGAAGATGGCGTCTAAGTTTGAATAGTTTTCATGCTACTTTTATGGCGGACTATGCCAAATATGTGAGTCGCTGTTGATTAGCTATATGGAAAAGGGATGCCATGAGATAGTACTACACCAACGAAGATCCTCTATGCAGGAAATGTGGGTGAGCTCAGTGGAAGCCAACAGGTAGAGGATAAAGTCTTAGACACAATCAAAAATGGTTCCTCTCCTGGAAAGACATCCTTTTGATCCAAGAAGATAAAATGGCTGGAGGGAAAAACGAAACCCTGAGAAAAAAATTCAAGCTGGTGGAAACCAAGAAAGGGCAAACAGGGAGTCAACAGTCAGACCGCTGAGGCTAGTTCATCAGGTGATAAAATTAGTTTTTATGGTTTGTGTGAATTCTGTCAGCAAAAAACATCTGCAGATTGTCCCAGTTTGTATTAAACCGATCGCCTTTTTCACAAAGCCTTCCCCTGCATGTTTTTTTCATGATAATTAGCACTGGCTTCAACAGGTATGATAGAAACTATAGGCTGACTGTATATCAGTACATCAATATCCTTTCAATTTACAACTTTTTTGGGTGAGTAAGTAAAACCCAGAGAGATTATGAGGATAAACTTGAAACACTGCACTAACACTATGTTGAGAGTTTCAGGTAGGTAAATTTCTTAAGCAGGCCTATGCTCATAAAAATACTGGACGGAAGTGGATTTCAAATTTTTTAAATTTTTGTTCCAAAGAAAAGTAATCTGAGAGTGAGTCAGGAGTCAAAAACAAAAGGAAAATATCTCTAAGTGTTGTTTATGGGCCTTTTTCTTCATAAAAAAAAGCTAACTGGACAATAAAAATAGCTTAGAGTCAGTGAAGTGAGGTAAGGAGCAGCAAGGGTACAGGATGTTGATGTCAGGTCACAGTAGCTCTCTGGGGAGACGAGGAAGATCGACCTCCTGACATCCGGGCTGAACTCTGAATCTTTTAAACAATCCTAAACTACACAGCATTAAAACAAAACTCAAACTGCATCTGAAGAAACACAAAAAAAGAGATTTTCCAATAGCAAAAATAATTTCTCCAACAAGTCTGTCTGGCCTTACAAAAATCTAATGCCACCGAGTCATTTCCTCATGGTTCCACATAAAAAGCTGAATGTTTACGAAGACACCGAGGTCTGCAGAGGGGTATTTATTTTCTTGACAATCCTACAGAGGATTCTGGCCCTTCTCCTCCGTGACTCTCACTCAACAGCCATCCATTTATATGCCACATGGTTTATTTATACATTATAGACCTTCATCAAGGCTAATTTGATGGGGTAAAGAACAGGGGGTTTCGAAAAGGAAGAGTACACACAAAGTCAATGAAAATGCAGCTGTAGTGAAGGGCAACAATGTCCAAATAAAAGGAGAACGTTCTTGGAACAATATACACGGCTGCTAAGGGGTCATGATTAGGGTCGGCCCCATAAATATACTGTAGATCCTTTAGATACAAAGAGTGTATAGTTTTGCAACTGAGAAGAAAGGAATAAAAAAGTGAAGACCTAAATTTGGTTTCATGAACAAAGAACATACATATTCTGCACACATCAATGTTTTATAAATAAACTAGCCGAATAACAGAGAAGAGGGAGACCTCAGCGTTTACATTTTTATGTTTCATTATGATTGCAATTTAAAAATAAGGAAAGGCACTGGTCCATTAGGCTGACCTTCATGTTAGGAAGGAAGTCATTACAGTTCTTTATGCAGCTGAAGAGGCAAGGCCAGTAATGGCTGAGCGACAGACTAACAACCCACAGCTCCAATAAGTGGATGTACCTGCATTGAGCTGCACCTTCAGACCAAGCAGAATACGGTGATACTCAACGGAAGGTCTGGAGGAAATTAGGATAATCTCTAGAAGGCTGTACTCATGTTACTCAAAGAGCTGTTTTATCTGTGTGTGTTTTAACTCTCATTTGAGGTAGTCGGATATACATAAACAACATTTAACATACATCCTTTCAATCCTGTGTCTGAATTCCTGACGAGCAGCTTCAGTTTACTGCTGGTTAAGCTTCGCCGGCTTCAGACGCGAGTTACGAGGGATGCTGTCTTAGGTCGCTGCTAGGAAGAAATAGATCAGCGGCCTTTCTGCATGAGTGACACCTCAAAACAGTTCATCCATCTCAGTCAGGGTGGTCAGCTAGTATGGGATGCAGGGCACCATGCTTCAGTGAAGGAGACCACCCAACTCAGACAGCATACGCTGCCTCACACCGAGGAGCTTAGACCAAACTGTAAGCTTCAGATGCTTTTATACTCCAAATATTGATGAAAGAGCCCTTTCTCTGGCGTACAGAATAGAATCTATAAACAATGACAGGGATGTTTCATCATCAATAGGACAATAGGCCCTAATTCAACACAAACAGAGATAAATCTTATATGTCTCTGTATCCTTCACAGTCTGATGTATTTATTAAAAAAAAAAAAAAAAAACGCCTCATCATAAATTAATATTTCAAAATAGAACCATTTCCTCACACTGACCAAGTTGGAAGATTAAATTAGAGCAAATTTATTCAGTGGGAAATCTTCAATGTTAGGAAAATTTTCTAAATTATCACTTTTACAATAACTACCAGCACCATAAAAATTATTTTTTTTTATTTAAAAAGAATGCATTTTTCTATTTAATACTTATTTAGAGTTTCACTTAATTTAGCCTAAATAGTTTAATGAGCATCAAAGAATACCAAATTTCCAAAACATTTGGTTCTGCCTCTTAACCTGTTTTCCTGCACTGCTGCTCAGCTGGCTGAAAACGATAACTTTGCCTGTCTGAAATATTCAGAGTTTATAAACTTAGTAAACTGGACCCAAATTCCTATCAACAAAAAGCTGTTTGAAACTATCATTAGAAATCTAAAGTTCACGTTTATTAAGCTAGCTTGCTCTAAGCCAACAGATGACCCACCTGCTTCGCCTTCTAATAATTCTTTACTTTATAAAGAACTAAACAACAAAAATATATAGTATTCTGTTCAATAACTACTTGAAAACAAAGAGATATTTTCTTCTAAATCTTTGTCTTCTATGTTGAGTTCATACTGTGCAATAATAGACCATGTCTGAAAAATCTTTCTTCTCTGGTTGTGAGCCGCAGTGTGTACTTTGTGGTCATTAACCACACAAGGATTTCTTCCAAGACCTTTGACTAATATCGAGCAGAGTCAGAAACTTTCAGGGAAAATCTTGCGGTGTTACAGCAGCTGTGCTGTCCGGTTTGGCTCAGCTGTGTGCTCTTCCACAGCTGCCTGCTTTCCCCAAAGCTCCGTCTGCAACCTGCAGCACCTGAGCGACCAGCCTACCCTCCACTCTTAAATACTCGGAATAAAAGCTAACAAAGAACTACACCATGTTTTTAAATGTAGTGGTAATACAAATGTTTTCATAGCAAACTTTGCATGGAAATACAAAAACAGAATGAGTCCAAATTTGCCACGG
Source organism: Cyprinodon variegatus (assembly GCF_000732505.1). NCBI lineage: Eukaryota > Metazoa > Chordata > Actinopteri > Cyprinodontiformes > Cyprinodontidae > Cyprinodon > Cyprinodon variegatus. Next base: position 774,799 of record NW_015150774.1, read on the forward strand.
ATACTTTAAACGTACAGAGATATTTATTTCTTTTGGTAAAACAAATTTCATATATTAGATATTCATAAATTTTTATAAATTAAATATCTTAAAAGGGCTATGAAGTATATTTATCAGAAGTGTCTTTTCATCCCATCATTGACATTACCATGTAGAGTTTGATCAAACGTGTGAAAGCTGCAGGTCTGACTGACCTTTCAGGAACAAACACTTTAAGATGGGTCAGCTTTAAACAAACTGAGTATGTGGAAAAGCACCTATAGCAAGGTGGGGGCTCTGGCATGCTGTGGGGAGGTCCCATAGACTGAAAATGTATCACCTTTGGGTATTTTCAAAAGAAAAAAAAATAATTAGCCAGAAACAGTTCATCAGACACAAAAATTGCCTCTTCATGTGGCAATCTGAGTCCTCAGACCAACTCCTTTTAGATTCCTTTGGGCTGAGCTAAAGGAAAAAGAGCAGAAAAGCAAACCTAGGATTCTAGAAGATCTAGAGAAATCTGGTAAAGTTGAAATACTCATTGATCCTTCTCTGGTAATGTGTGGTTTTCCTTCTTATTGATAAATGTAATCACATTAAAAGCTGGGTTTGGCTACATTAATCTAAAAACTATTAGCAGTATGTTGTTTTCCTAAATATGTAATTACAAGAGAGACAGACAGGGAAAGGAGCAAATAAGCAAAAGCTCTCAAATTTTCCTCCCATGATTTAAGATGCTTCCTAATTGAGCAGAAAACCTTACAAAGCTGAATAATCTTAAGTACCCAAAAATGTTGAGCAACCTTCAGAAAACAACTCTTTTTGCTCCAGACATCTAGATGTGTGGATCAATAGTGTGTGTGGTCTGCAAGGGGCCATAGCTGCCTGCCTGGTTATTAGCCCTTCACCTTCACTGGAGGGGAACATTTTTGTGGTTTAGAGGCACCGCAATTACACCTCCTCCTCCTCCAAACTCCATTTGTTTACATCTTTCTTTTGATAAAAGCCAGTGTTGCAGCAGGTCTGTGGTTAAAACCGTGTTCCCAGGGAACAAAGTTCTCAGAAAGAAAGGCTGACAGGACTGGAGGAGACTTTTAGACTGAACTAGGCTAATACTGCCCTCTAGTGGTGAGGAAAAAAGGAAATATTTGAAAAGCATACCTGTTCTTTAGATTTCAGTGAGGACGGAGACGCTTCGTAGTCTTTCTTGGTCTCAAGGATCTTCTTCACAAGTCCGCCTGCATTAAAGGAAAAAGATCAGCTTCCTAAAGCGAACCTTAAATGTTCTTATTCCTCAAGAAATGAAGGAACTCAGTCATTTACCATGTTTTTCATCTGTGTCGAGTTCTGGTGCAGGTTCCTGTAACAGAAAAGATTGAAAGTTTCTTTACGATTTATAATCAAAACCACTGATTTCAATACATCATTCATTGGTGATTAATTTTAATCACCAGTGAATGTTTATGTCACCTACTCTCTCCATCTCAGGAGCATCTGGAGGTGCTGCTTCCACCACTAGGAACTGCTCATCTTCACCATCCTCTTCCTCTGACATTCTCTTCCCATCCATTATAATCAGAGCTGGGGGCTTGGCACTGGACAGCCTTTGAAACAGGAAGTGTGCTGAGAACCTTTTTAAGGAGCATTTCCTTCAATCAGTGCAGTGTGTTCAGTCTTATTTCTGTTTATAAGTTGTTTTAAAACTTGATTGAAATGGATGACCAAACTTGGAAATAAGGCACTTTGTCCTGGTTAAACAGTCCTTCATTAAAAACGGTTCGGAAAACATTCATAGCTCTACAACATTTTCCTCTTTCCTAAATCCACAAACTCCAATGGGTTGTATTTTATGAAATAGACAAATCAACACTAGCATACAATTGTTACCTAGAAGATACCAATTAATGGTTTCCTGTTTTTTATTTTTATTTTACAGATAAAAATCTGAAGAGAGGCATATGAATTTATTAAGAACTTTAAAATTTTAACACCTATAAATAAAAGAAAGATTTAACATTTGCGGTTGCCCCAAAAAACATATAGAAGACACAGCAACATTCGGCAAAACAAGATATGTAAGGAAACACACTATATTGCCACGCAAACCATCCATATTATGCATGTCCATGAGGTAAATGCAGACATCCATAGACTGCCGGAAGTTCTGGGTGTCTCCCCGATATTGATCATTGTTTAGGGATGCCTGCGAGTCAGATAAATTATCACGGATTTTAGATCTATGCAAGGTGGTGTTTTTTAATGCGAGTGAGAGCGCGCAGGCAATACAATAATTAATACATCATCTGCGGATTAGAACTACTTTGATTGCATAGGCACAACAAGAGAGGGCTGTGGGGAGGAGGTTGCTTGTGAAACCTGTGTTTATCTGTCCAAAGCGATGCTCTGTTCAACAAGGGGTCAAGGCGACTGGTCGTGAGAGAGCACGCTGATTGGTTTAGTCAGAAAAATAAGCCAATAAGTTTCGGTTTACTCTCTGACAGCCCCCTAGTTACCACTCACAGCTGTGCATCCTGCGAAATGGCAGAGGTTAAAAATCCTCGATTAAAAAAAGGAAATAAAGGACTCATTTTATAGGAGAATATACTTAAGTATATCCATGTAGAGTAAAGGTGAAGAATAATGAGACCGTGGAGAGGTGCACAGTATGCAATAGTGCTTTCAGTATTACCCAGGGTGGACTTAATAATTGTAAAAGACATGTGGAGGTAAGCTAAGGTTAACACGCCATCACCTGCATTTTAATTCTGTAGGTTTAATGCAGTTATAAAATAAAGAAAAACGTATCAAATACTTCTTTAAAGTATCAATGCACATCTAGTTCATTGTATAGGGCTACATCTAACTATTTAGCTATCTAACTCTATATCCAGCTTGTCTAAGCCTTTGAAAATCCCGATTTTAATATGTTGATAAATGTAGGCTAAAAAATTACCACTATTCCAATGCCAACACTTGGATAGATGCCCAAGTCAACTTCTACTATAGATTAGATGATGCTAAATGTCATTCAGTGTTAAAAACACACAAGAAACATATGGTGTTTTTAAAGTCGTAGGGAAGCGGCTGTTCCAACCGTTGCATTTCCGACTTGTCCCGTGTGGTGCACGACACTGCACAAGTGAATAAAGTGAATTTGATTGGACGTTTATCAAGGGGGAGGGATTGTTGTGGCAGAAGGTCCGCAAGCGAGTTTTATTGTGGCTGGTTTATCGGAAAGTGGGGATGTTGTGGAAGAGGACGCCAGGGCGGCAGAAGTTTGGTTTGGTGTAGAAGGCTTACAGTACAGCCGTACATGTTTGAGCCCTTGCCTCGCAACACTGACAGTTCTGTTAGCTCTACACCTGCCCAAGACACAGACCTCCATCCCTGTGAACACTGGGATGGAACTCAATGGGAAAGTAAATGATTCTTATTTCTTATTTCAACCGTTGCGTATATTAGCTGCACAATATGAATCGAGATGCTATGACTGAAAATATTTGATTGACAGACGAATGTTGATATATGATTGGCGGAATTTAGGTGTACAAGCTGACGTATAACTATCTGGCCTGCATAAAATAACGCAAAAAACCCCACAGATTTTAAGATTTTAATAGAAATGTTCGAAATTTTGGGACAATATGGTCTGATAAAGAGTATATTTATATACATCTTTAAGCCAGAATGATTTGACATTTAAATATGACTTCCCTAAAACTTTAAAAATGCTGTCAACAATCCATATAGGGTCATTTTTGCATGATTTTGTAATATCGTGCAGCTCAGTGTTTTGCCAGTGTTTTTTATACATAATAAATTACTAAATGTGTGTCTACATAAATAAATGACCAAACATCATCTTAAGTACAGCAACATAGTGAGGGAATATGCTTCTTTAGCAGGGCTGGTCAGAGTTCCTGAGAAGATTAATGCATATGGGGGCAAACATGGAAGGCTGCAAAAGACCTGAGACTGCTACAAAGGTTCATCTTTTGGCAAGACAACACAAGACATCCTGCTAGAGCTACTGTTTAGTAACTGATACTGGTTGAAGTACAAAATATTATTGCTGATGTATTTGAAGGGAAGGTATTGATCCAGGAGAATGAATAAAAATGCATGACATAGACTAAGATAGTTTTAAGGAATGTACCTGGTTCAGTTTACTTCAAATATACATTCTACCTTGTTTTGTCTCATGGCATGAAATCTTTTTTTTTTAACTAGAGAAAGGTTTGTGGTTATAACATAAAACAATGTGAAAAAGATCAATGGGTATGAATGGTTTTACAAGGCACTGCATCGGGACAAACATTCAATAATTGGAACAATGAGGTCACCTCTCAGCTGGGGTCCCCTCGGCGCTGCTTGTTTGTCTCCTGACTCGAGGAGGTGCTGGGCGAGCGCTGCTGGGTCGAGCTGTTCGTCTGAACAATGGGAAACCATACACATGAAACCTTTAAAAATACTCACAGCCAGTTTTTCACTTTACGAGCTGTTATTTTCACAGCTTATTTTGTACACAACAGCAATGGGATGTTTTTTAGAATTGCCAGATGTGTGATGTAGATCCCAACATTACGAGGATAACTGCTCTGCTCGCCAAAGGTCTGAATATTAATAACAGCTGCAGTGGTACAGCTGCCTGACAGGCTAATCAAAAATGATTAGTCAGCCAAAGGAAGACGACTTTCAAATCTTTCCAGTCTGTAAACAAAGACTTGATCATGTTCCAAGAACTGGGAACAATCTGGAACAAAATGGGATTCAGTTTCATATAAATACAATAAGACACATCACTGCTTTTAGATAAAATCTAAAATGAAGTCAGTTTGGTTCTGACATATTAGGAAAGAAATGGAACATATAAAGAGACTAAGGATCATGTTTAACCTTTTATAATGGAAGCAGGATTGGCTAGAGGGTCTAAAGTTATGGTTACAGGTAAATCAAACATAGGTTGTTCATACCCAGAAGTCTGGTCTGATGATGGCACTGCATTGGCGTCTCCATTCTCCTGAGGGACATGTCTCTGTGCTAGTGGAAGCTCTCCATCTGTGATAGGAAAGAAAAGGGATTCAATCTGGACAGCAGAGCAAAGATGACACATATGTTTAGCAGTCTGAGAATTTATAAAACAACAATCTAAGAAACAGAAACCAGTCTTCAAAAACTGAATGGACCCTATGCATGACTCTTTGTGTGCTTTTAAAGATATATTTACATCTGGAAATGAACGCCTCTATAAACATTTAGGATTTTAAACTATTGTCAAAGTAATTACAAATAAAATGGATAAATTGGTTTGTAATCAGAAATAAGTTGTTTTCTGTTTCAGGTGGCCTGGAATTAGAAATGAACTGTTTTCACATTTCACAAGCATAATCAAAGGGTATTTGTCATGAAATTTACATTTTTTTTTATTATTTTTTATTTTTTACAAACAATAAGCTGTTATAATGAAAAAAAAAGAAAGTAACTTTTCAGTTAGGAATAATGATTTAACAAGAGGTGCAAAAGTGACTTTGTGCATAACAGGAAACATACCATCGGGCAGTTGAAGTTAGAGCCCAAAAGGAAGTGAGAAGTGTGAAGAGCTAGATTCTTGTGTAATCATACTATCATCTAGATGGGCAGAATAATGCAACTTCTGAACCTCTGCTAATTTTAAATTACTTTTAAAAAAACTACTTTGTTATGAAACAATAAAGCCCTATAGAAAAACAGATCATAATAAAGCTTACACAAGTTTAATCAACATAAAAAAATCACTTTATATCCCAACAAGAACAAAAAATAGAACAAGAAACCTTAGCACCCAAGCACAGAGGTAAGATGCTTTCTTTTGTCTGTCACCACCTCTTTTTATTATTTTCTTAATCTAAAAATCATACAATCACAAATAACTATTGTATTGCATTAGTAACATTAGTGCAGGTGATCAACACCTTGTGATGGACATGACATTGAATTTTCTCAAGCTTGTCATTTTCTCCCAAACATTTTAAAACCAGGAATTCAATCATTGACTGATCAATTGTGTATTTCAAGGCTGCAGCGAAAAGTAGATTGAGGAAGAAGATCTTTGTTCTTCTTTCTGGACAATCTGTCATGAGACCTAACCAAACAAAATTACGTTGACGGCTTAAAATACACATTAAAATATATATACATTTAAAAAAATCTAAAACTTGAGTATTTTTTAAAACAATATTGTGAATTCAATTTTATTTTGGTTTTCCTTTGCACTAACAACCAGCATGTAGATGTTTCATTCAAAGGTTTAATTCTTTAAAAACAATGAAAGCCTGCTTGTCAAAAATCCATTGTCACTGGATTTTATTGTTACTTTTGCTTGGTAAAAATTATTTCTACTACCATGCCTGCATGGGTATGTGTGCTGACTGCCACTCTTCTCTCTACTGTGTGGTGGCAAACCCACTTAAAGTGTATTACCACCACCTAAAGGGAGTAAAAGGTCAGTATCTTGTACTTCTGTTAAATTCAATGTGAACCAAATTGAGTGACTCTGCAATTTTGAAATCGAAAGTTTGTGAAGTTATAAACGAAATAACTGTCCAGTCCTAGAATCAATAGAGTTTGAGGCCTGATCTAAACACATGGTTGTGATCTGCTTTTCTGCATGCAACCTTTTCGCCCATATAAGTTGTTTTATATCTTTTTTTTTTTTTTTCTAAAAAACCTAGTATTATTTTCCACTAAAGCTTGTCCTTCAGGTTTCTTGAATACTACTTAAGGTTTGAAAGTTTCGGTGCCCAACACAGATTTTTTTGAAGGATCAGCAGTGGGGCTGGATGCACTATGATCTTAATGTATGTTTTATTTAGTCACTCCTAAGCCAACATTGCCCATCATTTGGTCTCTGGTCAATAAAACAAGGTTCTTAGACTTAGACCCAACTTTACTTATCCATTGTAATTATTCCTTCACTGATATTCTGGCTCCAGTAGCTTATATAGAGTACAAAGAGTTAAAGCAAGATGCCATTAAAGATGAAAAAATACGACAGACAATATAAAAGTTTTTATATAGTACAAAAAGCAAGTTATTGCACTTGCATTGCAGAACTGTACTGACCACATAAATAAGTGAAAATTATACAGACTACACAGAAATTGACTTTGATTATTGCACTTGTAGTGCAGAGATGTACTGACTTCATAAATAAGTAAAATATTACACAGGCTACACAGTAGTTGGCATGTGTTATTGCACAGTGAGAGAGTCCAAATTTGTAGAGTAGGCAAAATCTATTCACTGCAAATTAAGTTGTTCTGTGCTCCTAATTAAAAAGTCCCAAACATAATGCTTCAGGTAGAGACTGTTCTTCAGCTCATACTGAACCACTCTCTTTCTTGACATAGTGAGCTGATACCAAAAAGGTTCATTTTGGACCTATCTGGGCCTTGTCTAAACCTTTTAGATGTTTACTGACTATAAGACTGATCTATAGATTTGCGGTATTTCGACTCTTTAAACATGAGTCTGTTAATTAGTTCTAAATGTAACTAAAATTTAGTCCGACTATAATGATTGGCATTTACTTCTGTATATAAATTCAATTAGCCTGTATTAGAGTGCCTTGTAAAGGACTTTGTAATGGTGCTACACAAATAAGCTGAATGGAATTCATTTCACTGTTATTCTCTGTGACTGTGGCCTCAAAACACTTCAGACCTAACATGAAAAAAAATGTTGTGCACTGAGCTGCAGACTAAGTGTGATTAATGATAATTCAACATCTTATTTTTTGATGCCCAGCAGGTCTATAGGAGGGAAATGATCATTGGCTGATATTGAGAGAACATTATAGATCTGTGGTAGCCACAGATCCTGGTGGAATGTAATCAAAAAAAAAAAAAAAAAAATTAACAAAAACACTTTTCTGATATTTGGATAATAGCACTGTTCTCAACAATAAGATTTAAGTACATTAAGAATAAGCGAGCGTTACTATGAGAGAATCAGCAGGGATTCAAGCACAATATATTCCCCACTGCACTAATGACACAAAGGAATGCAGTGGGAAGACAGGATTTACCTGATCACACCCACCAACAGCCACTCAGAGGAATTCATGTAAACAACATTAATTAAACAAATTCAGATAATCAAATATGTTGTTACAGTGCTCCTATCTAATACCAGAACACTATGTCAGAGTTAACTACATCCATTTACTTAAAAACTGGAGTGACGTTTCTAACATCAGAGTTGCACTGCAGACCATCTAGTTTCTGTTTGGTTTGTAAACTCTTGTACTCCTTGTTCTACTGCACACCCAGCCCAGTTTGGGTTTGGTCAGGTCTGTTTGGACCAGTAAAGCCCAGCGATACATTGAGTTCAATCTTCTGCTTTACCATTAAAACCCGACTAACTTGCACCGCATGTTGAAAAGCCCAGCTCCATAAAAGTCCCCAGGTTACTAACATCAGACAGACAATGTTTTCTTTTTTTATTTTATGTTGCTATAAACATAAATACAGGAACCAATTAAAGTTGTGGACATGTTGTTTTTTTTTTTTATTACTTTTGTCACATTAACAAAACAACAAAAGCATCAAAAAGGTGCATAACTAAAGCAGAGGGATAGGAAACTTCTAATATAACATTTAGAATCTGTATACATAGGCCTCATTTATTATCAACCAGTTGCAAAAGTCACATAAACAATAAAATGATCAAAAAGGTCCTCAGAGGTTCCCCAGATAAAATATCTCACAGAGCTACATTTAATCTACTGAAAATGGATGTATGGCACACAAATTAAAACCTTGCAATACATGGCTGCCCACCTTCCCTGAGGGTCCATCCAAATCGGGTATATAGTTAGGGATGCTTAAAC
>NW_015150774.1:784439-856521 GCF_000732505.1 Cyprinodon variegatus
AGTAGAGTAGTCTAGAGTTCCTGTCCGACCATTGAGTGTGTTCTGTTTACCCCACCAAAGGTTAGGGATAAGAGCTAGGAACAAAAGGTAGGAGCTGCAATTAGCACGTTTTGGAAACAGCCTAACAGACTATGGTAGTCAAGAGGAGCCTTAATCATAGAAGCAACAGCTAAAAGGATCAACAGCTAAAAGAAGTCTTTATCAGTTTTATGTGTTTCTGTGGCAGTGTTACGGTGCTACCAAAGGGCCCAGCAAACATGCTACAGTGTTTTCAGAGGTTTTGGATGCAGCATGTAGAAACGTGCTTGCTAAATCATTTCAGAAAAAAAGAGTTAAATACAAATGCATGCCACTATTTTGACATTTTCAACACCATGTATACGTTTCCTTTTGCTTAACAATTATGGGCTATTAAATAAAAAAAATATATATATATACATGTCTGACGTTGTCACATGGAACAGGAATGTACATGTTTAAAAGGCACTGGGTAAGTGTGCTCCAAACCTAATTCAACTTCAGTAAATCTGCTTAAAATACACTAACAGAAAGTTTACTGTTTGGGCATTCTAATTCCTCCAAAGTTTTCAGGATAATGAGACCACTGGTAGTAAAGAAATCCACTTACCTCCTTCACTGTCCGACTCATCTGTTTGTGAGAAACAAATAAATCATTACAAACTGAGGCGTCACTTCAAGTATTAAGTAAATAACAATCAACAGAATGTGGGTCCTCTGACCATTCTCAGAACAAAAAAAAAAAAGACAATTATTCCTATAGAGTCCAGATTGATAAAGAAAGAGCTCAAAGCCTTTACCATGACCAGCTTTAGGTTTCCTTCTCTGGCCTTTGGCAGATGAGGGTCTGGGTATCCTTGCTGGACTACCAGACTGGAAAACATGGAGAAAAGCAGAATACATTTTTTCTTTTCTTTTCTTTATTTTATCTATCAAGGCATCATATGATAGTTTTCTTCAAAGTGACTATATTTCTATAAGCATCGTTAAATTCCCACCTGGTTCTCAACTACATCTGTGAGCTGATAAGACAAAAAGCACAGCAACATGGTTTCAGTTAAATCCTACACATAAAACCATCATGTTGACCAATAAAAAGACCAATGTTGGACCACTGAGTACAGATGCTAAACATAAACTAGCTAAAAGCAACACAGTCACAAATTCAGCCATCAAAGGCTATGTCCGAACGTCCGCCCTAACCACTATATAGTGATTAATGTGGTAATCACTATATCACTATGAACGTGGTAATCACTATATTGGGCACTATATAGTGTTTACCACATTTTAAATGAGCGTAACGTCTACTGGATGAAAAAGTAGTGGACTCGAAATTTCCAACAATTCACCATGAAAAGCAGTGATCATCCATGGTCACTAGACGAGCAGATATATCCCGGAATGCTTTGCACGGAGAGCTCTCCTCGCAAAGCATTATGGGATTTGCTCTCACAGCGGCTGACTGTTGCTATAGGCTGTCGTTACCAGACAACGGAAACTAATAACAAAGATGGCGCAGGCACCGCGCAGTGGGGAAGGAGTTATGTGACCAAAGGGGAGAGAAAAGTAGTGATCATCTGCCTGAACGGTCGGTTAAATGAGTTCACTATAAAGTCCACTATATAGTCCTTGTTCTATATAGTGATTGAGGTATTAGGAGGTTGCTCCCCGCAGCAGTGTGTTGTAGTGAGCTCGTCACAGACACTTTTTATTTATGCCCAGTATTGAAGCATGGTCTGCGTTATGTTTAGTCCATGCCACGATGCAAGAGGGACAATCACAAACTAGCTGTGGGTCTAGATACGGCCGAGGCAGTGAAGAAGTGGGGGCAAGTTTGTGCGAAAACAGAGGGACACGAGGGCAAAAAAAGAGCGGGGATCCAGGTGGAAAAAAGGGTCCCAGTGTTCTCACGCACCTCGCTCTTCTAGCTGGTCCAACTTCACAATGGCGGTCATACAAACAAAACAAGCCGGTAAGGTAACAAACAGGAAATACGCGTAGTGTAAAGGGGATGTAGATCTGACCAATCAGATGCCTCCTGTCTGCGGCAGGGGCGGAGGCACATTTGCATTCACTGCGACACGCAGACGACCTGGTTTCTCAGTATAAATAAGCCTTTAGGACAGATGTTCGGACACAGCCAAATTCTTCTTAGTGCGTAGGCCTGGGATGTGTTTCACAAAGCTGATTTAACAAACTCAGCCTCAAATTCTCCACATTAAATTAATCTAGCCTAAGGTTGGAAACTCTGAGTTTTCAGTTTCATAAACGCTGCTGTGAATTTGTTCAATCAATTCTGAGTAGTTCCAAAGTTGAGCATGATTCTAACAAGTGTGAAAAGCCATTAATCCATTACACAGTAAATACTAAATGGTTGTATGCAGTTGCTTCGGATGTTATCATCCTAATAAATGGTTGTTATTAGTGGTTATCAGTCCCACAGAATGGCTCCAGCAGGCTCACTAGGTTCTTATCACCGAATCAATCCTAATCTTATCCCTAAGGTAATTCATTTATTTTTTCCCATGGAATAATTTCATCTATTTATGTATAATTGGAAAATAATTTAAGTAGTTCTTCATTTACTATAAAAATAAAATAAAAAAATCATCCACATGTTGGCCATGTTAAACAAACCAAGAACAAGAACATCTCATCCTGTCACCTAAATTGTAGAATCCTCTCCCTATAAATATTCAATTCTCTATGAATTAATGCCGATCATGCACAGCTTGTTTTTAAAAACGAATGTCTCTAACGAACCCAGTGGAATTTCTTTCTCTTTTTTTTGTATACACTAAACTACAACAAAAAACTCTTGAGTAAATCAGGAAATAAAACAAAGTGATTGGAGTGAGACAGAGGACACTGAGTTTACTGAACAAAACCTGCTCCCAACCAGCTTAGCTCTGGGGTGAATCTTACTATGGCGACAGAAAACAGAGGTTTAGAAAACTCTTCTTTGTGAAACAGAAAACTCAAGAGTTTCCCTGATATTAGGTTTAAAAAAAACTTAAGAGGTATTAGTAAACCTGCTTTGTGAAACTGACCCCTGCTCTTTCACTCATCACAGCAAACATTTTTTTACCTCTTCAACACCTTTTAGATCCTTAGGAGAATAAGAAGCAGGATGTAGGAAATGTGATAAGGGGTTTATCACATTTTGAAATTACTGATGAGTTTAAATGCTTTTAATTTTGTAAACATAAAGGAAGAGAGCTTACTGCTGGCATAGGTTTGGCGGTTTTGGTGCTCTGCTCCTCAGGAGGGGGTTTCTGCTGAGGTTCCTCTGATTCTCTGGCCTGGCGGTAAACACACATACACTCCATGTAAGTGACTGCATTTAACCGGGTGGCTGAAAATGTCAGAAACTTGAACACCAAACCTTAACATTTCCTCTATCTCCACTTCGGTTTTTTTCATTCCTGTCTTTGCCTTTGTCTCTGTGAGAATCCCTCTCTCTGGTCTTCTCCTTGTCTCTGTCCAGTTCTCTGCCTTTCTCCTTGTCCCTGACACGTCCCTTGTCTCGATCCTTGTCTCGCTCTCGCTCCTTGTCCTTATCGCGGTCTTTAGTCTGATGTTCCTGCTCACTGCGGTGATGCCTTTCTGCGCGCTCGTGGTCACGCTGATCTTCTTTGTCTCTGTGTCGGCTCTCCTGGTCTTTAGGCTGTTTGGGATCCTTTTGTTCCCGGCTGCCACTGCGCTCAATCTTCTTCTTTTCCTAAAAATTGGTAAGAGACCAGACAACAATGCTAAGGCTTTAAAGAAAAAAAAAAACAAAAAAACACAAAAATCAGAGCTGGACAGGATGTTTGATGTAGTTTTTTTTTGCTATATTATGGCTTTTGTATGCAATATGACTCACTTCCTTATCTGGCTGCCGTTCTCTTCCCTCCCTTTTTTCCTTCCCCTGCGACCTAGAGCTGCTGGTTTTGGTCTTTAAGTCGACCTTTTCCCCTGAAAGAACTCGTTTTACTGCCTCATCACTCGACAACTGTAAAACAAAAAGATGATTTGATGCAACAGGTGAAGATTTAAAAAAAAACTAATTCATGTTGATATTCATGAAATTCTTCAAATTCCACAGTATTCCAGTTGCTGTGAACTTAAATTTGTTTCTGTCTACACTCTCTCTGTGAAATCATAGGGCTTACATGAAGACATGAAACATAATAAAAACAAACGTAAACGACTTGAAATTAAGAAACTCTGTTGGATTAACATATCTTTTTATAAAGCCCTTTGAATGAATGATGACCTGCTGATGTAAAATACGTATATGTTTTGCAAAGAATAAACCTGAAGCACCAAGAATTGTTTACAACCACATTAAATAGGAGTTTTCCCCGGAGCATAAACTCTTCTGTTTACTCTCATCTCCTGGGGTCAATTAAAATATTTTACAGATATTTCTCTATCGAGTTGCTGGATGTGTCATTCGCATTGTAAAAAAAAGAAAAGAAAAGCATGATAATGATAATAGCCAAAACTATATTTATTGAAATAATAAAGAACAGATTTCACCTTGTTGAGGCAGCATTTAGCGAGGGCCTGAAGCAGCTCGTTGGTTCTCTCAGGCTCGTGGCCGGCAATAATTCGTGCAGGTTTTGCTGCCAGAGGCTCCCCAGACACCAACATCACTACATCTATTGCTTTCTGAAGAAAAGCTATTTTAGAGTCTTTATCCTACAGGGAAATAAGAAATTAGGGGAAAAAAATTAACGTTTCTTGAAACCAAAGCTTGCATTTTGAAAGAAATTAGAGCATCCATTCAGTAATCAGTCTGGGTTGTTGATTGCTACCAGGCATACAGAGATAAAAAAAATAAAAAAATAAATAAAATAAATAAAAACCACTAGATCATACTAGATTTTAACTTTTACCCTAAGAGATGACAAAGAAATCTGACAATAAGCGTCAAAGAAAAAAAAAAAACCCATTGGAAGGACTCAAAAATATGTTTGGTTTTAAAACCAGTCTATTTTCCGACTGTTCTTAAATAACTATGACAAATACTTATAAAAAACAATGAAAACTTCAATGTACTTTTCTGATGAGGAACAATTACGTTCTGGCATTTTTAAAGCTTTAAAATAAATGTTATTCCTGGTAAAGTTTGTGTGAATTGACCCAGCCCCATTTAGCTGAGGTAAGGTGAGAAGCCAGTGTAGCTCCTACGTATCCTTTCCTAATCGAAGATCAACTTGCAAATGTCAGATCTGAGTTCTGACACCTCGATAAACGCTCTGTCTTTCACTGCCAGGTGTTCTCACTCAGAGTGAGTTTCAGGCAGCCTGTTTGGTTACTTGACACTCAGACGGATCAATGAAACGCAATGGAAATCTCAAACATGCAAGCCTGTTTCTCAAAACAAATTGAATTAAACTATAAAAGACAATTATGAAACAAATACTGCACAATTTCTAGTTTATTAGCAGGTCAGAAGTAACAGAAAATCTTCAGAAAAGCAACCAAGAACTTACCTTGACGTTATCTGACTTCATTTCTTTTTCTTCATACAAGCCTTTCATGAAACCAGTGGTTCTGATGACCTGAACGTTTGGAGAACAAGAACATTATGAGATCAGTTTATCAGTAATGTTTTTGTGAGACTTTTATTGAAAAACATATTTTCTGTTTATTCAATCATCACTGAACGTCATTGGCTCTAACAGGGAAAACTGTATTACGGTAGATATAAATATCCAACCCCGTTTACCTCAGGTAGTCTGTGGATTCTTTTTACCATTAACAATCAGACGGTAAAAGTTTCCTTAGAGAAGATTTTACCCCGAATTCAAACCTAATGAAGCTTAAACAGTGCCCTTGTAGGACTTTCGGATAGAGTGTATTCTGGGCAAAAAAGTTTTTCATCTTGAATACCAAATGTTTGGATTTTTTTACTGTTTTGGTATAACTGCTTTGAGTGGATCGCTGTATCAGCTAAAGGCATATTTTTCCGTCTCTATACTCCAGTTAACGATTAGTCGATTACAAAATTAGTTGGCCATTATTTTGATAATCTATTAATCAGTAATCTGATTGTTTCATGCCTAGATCCTCTAGAATGTTTTTTTTCATGACGTGTTTTTGGCTCCATCCCATCAATCCTCACTAGTTTCCCCGTCTGCAGAAGAAACAAAGCACCCCCTCAGCTAATTTTCTTTAGCAACTTTTAAAGCCTTAATCTGCAGCGTTAATTTTCTTCAACTTGCATTTTTCCAAGTACACCATTCGCTAACTGGAGTGTACGGTAGAGACTATATGTCTGTTGTTGACAGACCAACCCACTTAGAGCAGTAATTTATCCATAATTATAAAAAATATATATAAATATTTAGGATTTAGCCCCTTAACACACACCTTTTTATAGCTTTTGCATAAACTAATTGCATACCAAAAATACCATTGACCAGTAGAGCGGTAATTTAACCAAAATTCTAAAAAATATATATAAATATTTAGGATTTAGCCTCTTAACACCCACCTTTTTATAGCTTTTGCACAAACGAACTGCATACCAAAAATGCCATTAACCAGTAAAATAATATTATAAATCCCACATGCTTGTGATATATCTCATTTGAAAGCTATGACCGTTTAGTTTCTGGAAAATGTGTACAGACTGGTTTTACACAACATGAGCTTTGGGATTTTAAACATATCCAGAAACATGTCTTTTTTTCCCTAAAATAAAAAAGTGTGAAAAACTTCATATTTCTAGTCATAAACATTGTGAATCTATGACCTTTTTCTGTATAAAAGGTTAATTTGACACATCAATGCCAAATATAGACCAAATGTTGCAAACTGGTTTATTTGAATTTTATGAATAATTAGACCATAAAAAATACTTTTCGTCTGTCAATATGCTCTATCCAGAACACCTCAAGTGGGAAAGTTTTAGTTTCATTTGGTTTAATTTCATATAACTTCTTTAAGGAAACTATGGAAAACCAATTACTATAGTTCGAAAACATAATAATAATCGAAGAGAGAAAAATAAAGTTTGTCACAGTTTACAGTTTTTTCTACTGGATACATGTCTTGAAACCATTTGTCCAACAAAATCTTAGCTAATAAGAAATGAGGCACTAATGACTCCCCTTCCAGAGGCATAGACCAGTATCGGCTATTGCAGGCTAACTAAGACCTCAACGACTCCCCATTACTAAGGGGTGGACCCGTTCTTCAGGTTTAATGTGCATGTTTTCTAAGCCGAAACAAGGCTTTTGTTGGGCTACTTTATAGAAGCTTGTAACTCGATGCTATTTCTGACATTTTGAATTGAAAAAGCCTCCTGGATGGGAAGCTAAACGTCTTCAAAACCTGGAAAACAAATCTAGTGGATTGTTTTGTGACTTTTTTGGAATGACTATGACCTGGGTGACTGAGCACCTTGTTAGGATAAATATCAGTTAAGTTGCCCTTGATTTGAATAGGTAAATGAGATAATTTGCCAATGGAATGAGTATTTTTACTCTTAAAATAAGACAATTAGAAAAAATGCACTTGAAACAAGACATTGCAATTTGTGTTTTCTTATTATAAATCTAAATTGTCTGATTCCATTGGCAAAATGCCTCTTTTATCTCCTCAATTCAAGAACAAATGCACTTGTTTTAAGAAAAAGGGACTTATTTGGTTTTTCATTTTTTTTCCATTGTGAAGCCATGGATGTCAACTCTTCTGCTAACGTGTTTGATTTAATGATGTGGCAAACTGCAGATGTATAAAAGGCCTCTTTAACTGTTAATCTGGGCCACTTCCTGAAAGGTGAGCCCGGGGGTGTTCAGCTGCCTTCTGTACTTCTAAGCAACTTCTCTGATCTGACTAAGATTACAATTTCTATCAGGATCTGCTGTCATGTCTCCTGGTTATTCAATACATATAAGTTATGAAGTGTTATTTAAACAGTTTGTCCTGAGTGATCTCTTTTCAGGAAAAAGAACCAGAGAGAGAAAGCTTCAAGGTGTAAACACAGAGCACCTATCTTTGACAATCTTCACCACTATTTCGAAGCTACATGAACCTCCTGAAACATATGAACTCTGACCTTCTAAATTAGAGGTCTTTAACCTTTTCCAGGCCAAGGACCCCCAAACTGATGGCGAGATTGAGCGGGGGACCACTAATTATATATATTGTATGAAATTGAGTTTTATCAAACTGGTCCTACAGTCACTCTGCCACAAATGGAGTCATGTAACAAAAGTAATTTCGCCCTGGGATTATTAAAGTATTTCTTTTCTTTTAACAGTGTCCTATCTGGCAATGTGACAATAAGAATAATTGTCTTGATGCCAAAAAGAGCCCAACAGACTTACTTTTCTGTTCCGCTTGATTTATGCATATAAATAGCTATATTATAATTAATGCAGGGAGTATTACAGATTATATGGACATTGCAATGTAAGTAGAACGGGAAAAGAAAAACAGAAAAAAATGAGAAAAGATGAAAGAAAGAGGAGATAAAAGGGAGATAACGACAAAACATCTTTAATCTGCTTCAACACCTGCAAAGAGATGTAAAAAGAACAGTGCAACCAACAGATATAGTATAAGAGATACAATGAAGTAACACCTTGATACTATCGCTCAAGCATAAGTAGTATTATTTAATCTGACATGGCAGCTGAAAATCTGAAATGGGCTTTCTGAAAACAAACACCTGTAGTTATTTGTGAGAATGCACATGTGCATGTAAAGTTTACCCAAAAGAAAAAATATGCTCAATATTAAAGTATTTCGGATTCTGATTCCTCATTGATGGGACAGGTGTTGTGAATGAAACGGTGCCCAGTTTGAAAAAGCTCCTGTGTGTCACTGAAAGTGTGCATTGATGACTGAAAGACATTTTCTGCCTCCATTTATCTGTTTACTACAGTGTGTTGAATACATATTGATATCTATTTAAAGACATTTCAATTAGTTGAAAAAATTGCAGGGGGGAATATAAAAGAAAAGTCTAATCAACCAAAACTTTCGCGACCCCCATGCAGTACCTCAATGGTCCCCCTAGGGGTCGTGGACCCCCTGTTGAAGACCTCAATTTTATGAAACATTTCATCCAGTACAGGGAGCTCAGTGTCATTCTCCATTATCCAACAGTCTAATAAGCTGCTGAGCATCAGCCTTGCCAACGTGACGTAGAATAATCTTTTTTTGCTCCCAGTGGGGAAATTCAGGACATGGGTAAATCTAACAGAGCAGTTTAGCTAACTCAGACTAGCAGTCTGTTAGTAAAGCAGTTATCCATCTGTGGACTTAGTAGGTTATCTTTGCCAGGGTTCAGGTTGTGCCTAGCAACTGGACAGCGTTGCTAGAAGGAGAGCTAAAGCAGATGACTCATTAGGGAACACTTTAATTGAACGTTAGCTACTGTTAGGTTGGGTATCAAAGCGTTTCAACTACTTTAACGGTAGTTTTCGAGTCATAATCTTAACTAGAGCACGAATGTTGTTTAATGCATGCTAACTATACCTTTGAGGTATTTTTAGCCGCCTAAGAGGCATTTTTCTGTGGATTTAAGCAAGTTCAGTTATATAAAGATGCTCTGTATGAGCAGCGGTAGTAAGAGTGACTTTAGTTTCAGACTCACCTCGCTGAAGATGTCGTGAAGGTATCGAAACGGCGGCCTGCTCAGTAGTTTCTCCGTCAGCGGGGGTTTCTTTATCACTTTTCCCAGTGTGTCCTGGGTCTTTTTCACCACCGCCGCGTTCATTGCAGCGGTGGAAAACGCAACGCGGCACTTTGAGCGAAGGAAACTGAAGCAAAACCTAATCCGAGCAGATATAGTTGGAGTCGGCTTCTCGGCCCGGTTGCTATGTCAATACACGCCAATCCCACAGTGCATTGCTAAAGTTAAGATTGCGCAGGCGCAAGGGCTTACGGTCGCAATGCATTCTGTCTCCATAGCAACAGCTAACAGCTAGCCAGCTCCATAGCAACAGCTAACAGATAGCCGAGAAGAGTTTTTTTTTTTGGACAGCGATCCATCCAGGAAGCACGGTCCGTTCTGCGCATGCGCCATCAGGCAATTTGCGCAAGCGCATCCAGATGTATATCTGGGTCGTCCTCGATTTTATTTTGTTATAAAAGACATAAATGATGTTTTGCCTCCACCAAAATATTAAACTTTCTAAAATATATAATGTGCTAAAGGTTAATAATGTATTTCCTGAGAAAATGAATGCCTTAAAATCCTTTCTGTTTTATCACTCATTTCTGCTAGTTTAAAGTCAGAATTCTGAGATTAATGTCAGAATTCTGAGTTTTTCCCATATTAAACTGAAATAATATTTGAAAATCTTATTCTGAAAAAGAAAACTTTTTTTTCAGTGGCCCTAATCCTCTTTTGTATGAAAGACATTGCCCTGTTATTTATTTATATTTTCCAGGTTTTCAGTCAGAAACTTGAAAACTCACCAATTACAGAGTCTTATAAAGCTTAATTTAGCTTAATGTTGCAAATTAGAGATACTAAATAATATGTCAGTTGATGTTATACACTTATCTGCTTTGCAGATTGAAGAATAGGGAAATTATTGCTTTTTAAACTTGATTTTTTTATTCTTCAATATGTCCGACCCTCAAAAATGATAAATAGAATAGAATAGAACATTAATGATCTCACAATGGAGAAATAAAATAAAAGCAAATCCTATACTTTTTCTATGTTTAACTGAATTTTTTTGCTTCCTTCCTAAGAAACTAGTTAAAGCAAAAAGCACACAGGCCATCATTTAAATAACTGTGAAATTATCTTTTGAAGCTAGATCCTAAAGGAGGCATTCTGCAACTGCAGCCCCAAAGCCAGAAGAGGCTCTTCTACTGTGGCTTTCAATGACTTGACCAAAATTGGTATATGTGAGATGTGTTTTAAAATCTAATGATGATAGATAAATAAACATTAGCTGTAGTAGTAATTTACATTAATAACATAGAAAAAATCAGAATGATAAGTAATTCCTTTGTCTTCAACCCTCATGCTTTTTAACATAATTTGAGAAGATCTGATCAGTAATAATGAATTTATTCCCTTTTCCGTAAATTTTTTATTTCATTTATCTTTAAAAAGAAAAAACATATATAGTTTTTTCTTTCATTTAAAAAAATCTGATACCTGATTTTGTAAAAATAAGCTATTTTCTTTTAGGGGAGTCTTTCAGCTTTTGTGGCTCTAAACTTTTAAAATATGCTGACCTCTGCACTTTAATAATCTTTAGCTATATTTAGAATCTACACCAAAGTTATGCAGTTATGTTTCTCACAATGATGGACTTTTAGTGATTATTTGCCCTGATAGTTTGTAGGCATTAATTCACAAAACACTTTGTTACAGTAATTCATTTATAGCATTAAAAACTGGATGGAGGAGTGAAATTGCTAGAATAGTAACATACCTTGGATCTTATGTTTCTAACTTTTGTCCCTTTCTATCTTAACGAATAAGGCTTACCTAACCAGACCTACATGTCTGACTCTGGTTTGACTGTGATTCACAAGGTTCTTATTGGTCGGCTCCCTGACTGCAGGTTGTTAAACCTCTTTTGCAGCACAACCAACTGAAATCGTCGACCTTCCACTATAGTGCTAGACAAGTGGAATGCTGTGATTAGTTTTAGTTAAACATCCCATTGAGGCTTGTTGGGCGTGTTGAGGTGTGCGCATGCATATATTTGTTTCTTGGTGAGTAATATTTCCTTTGTCTCGTACTCATAGCTATTATATGTACTGGTTTGGCAAGTTTAGTTTAAAAACTGACAAAAGGGAAACAAAAAGGAGTTGAAGCACAGATTCTTGCTTCATGCTGACAAGGTAAGACATCCAAGTATTTCCAGAAGACAAAACTATGGTGGTGTTTTTCTAAGCAATGATAAGTACTTCCATCAGAAATATTCTGAGTAAAAGATTATTAATATTTGTCTTAAGCATTTGCACAGCACTAACTATAGCAGTTTATTTCAAAAGTTACTGTTTTTTTAAACATAATACTCTATCAAGATTTCTCTACTTTGAATGTGGAAAAGTCAATATTTATGATAAAGACATAAACCTTACATAAATGCTGTTAATATGGTAGTTATGGAAGCTTTTTATCTTATTTATTTGAAGTAAATGCTTCAAATTGTGTGAATTTACTGCCCTGTTCACCACTCTGGTGAATGCTAGGCGTGTCTGACTTGTTTGGTGACTCTGAATATCTTTGAAGTTAAAGCTATGTGCTGCCTGCCTTTCACACTTGTATTAAACAGCTGATCATTACTGTGGTTCTGTTGAAGTTCTGGGAGCGATGTTCCGCTGGGTTTTGCTCGCTTTCTTCATCAGCCTCTGTGCCACTGCTGAAGCACAGAAAAAGAAGGCGAAGACTCAGACTCAGACTCAGAATCTGTCGAGAGGTAGGCGAGTCTTCTTTTTGAAGTTCACATTACCATGAAATATTCATAGCATTTGGATTTTAATAATTAGGGAAAGAAGATTCTGTAAAACCTTTTTGAAAATGTATTGGGTGTCAATCATTGCCCAATATTTTTTTTTTTTTTTTCCTGTAGGATGGGGGAAAACAATTAAATGGATCAAAAGTTATGAGGATGGCCTGTCGGAATTGGGCAAGAGGTAAGACTTTTCACCCATTGCTAGGTTACTTTTTCATCATTATTTTGCTTGATGGGATTGTTTATCCTATGTCTAATGATTGCTAGCTTTGTTCTTATCACACACATGTAAACGGCTGGCTTTCATCAATCACTAGACATTTAAAAATGGGCTTTTCCGCTCGTTTTGTCAATAGATTTATTACATTTGCTCCATCATTGTGCTTACTATGCTGAAGAACCTACTGAATTGTTTCACTTTGTTTTCATTCTCCCAGTCAGAAACCATTGATGGTCATTCATCATCTAGACAACTGCCCACACAGTAAAGGTACCGCAGATTCTTTGGCTTTTTTTGTTGTTTTATTCCATGAAAAAGCAAACATTGCATGTACAGATGTAGATCTGCAGGCTTTCTTTTGTTCTCCTGACTGCTTTGACTTCACTGGGAGGCCAGTGCTTGTATCCTTTAATACCTGCAGAGCAGGTAATGGAGTAGGTTGGATTTCTGGTTATAAATCACACAGCTGGTTTTCTGGAGCTCATTTGAAGTCTCAACCACAGAGCAGAGACTGCCTTTTCCTTTTTTTAAGCTATATTCTAATTAGCATCCCTTGCAAAGAGGTGTCAGAGGCATTAAAATCAACCATATATTACAGTGGGAAAATTACACTGAATTTTTTTAAATTTTATTAACTTGAGTATATTTATGTTGAAAATCAATCACCAGTTTCAGGTGTATTGACAGCGCTTCAGTCAATACTTTGTACAACTCCAGCAGGGAGCTAGCTTTCTCTAACAACCATTTATACTGCAATACTGGTGCTCTGTGAAAATTTGATACAGTATTTGACCATCATTCATAATCCTGCATCTTCTGCTATGCATCAATAGGATTTATGTTTAAGGACTCCATTTTTCATGCAAGAAGGTTGCATTTTTCTTCATTTTTCACCGTTATCAATCTTAAATATCACATGTAAACCAACTTTCCCATTTCTAAGTGGATTATTTGGATTTTCATTTAAAATCTGTGGATATTTTTAAACAGTTTGTGTTGCCATAACTTAAAAAGCTCCCAGGGCTTTGGATAGAGGAACATGCCTAGGGCTGCAACTAACGATTATTTTGCTAATCAATAAATCTGTCAGTAATATTTTAATTAATCGATTAATAATCGGATATCAAAAGGCTCCTCAAAGAATATGATTTACAGAATTAAACCAGGTGAAACTGGATAGAGCATATTGTCAAATGAATTTTTTTTTTTTTTAATCTTAAACGCAAAATATTAACATATATTTTTACAATTTTGGTATAATTACTACTATTTTTTTTTACCTAATGGTTGTAAGGCAGGCATAACTGGGAAGTTGTAAGTCTTCACTCATCATCCTGCTTACTGTGCATGATAAGGATAGACTAGATATGCTCAGAAAATTGGCCATAACTAAGAATTAAATGGCCTCTTATTTAAACTGCAGAAAAAAAATAATGCCCTGCTAATTAAATCACTCTGATTAAAACATTACAGTAAAGCATGAGTAATAAAATCCTTTAGTTTCATTACTGATGCTAAGCTGATAGTCAAAGGAAAGGCTGTATCTTTTGTGTTTTTTAAGGACAAGATAATGTTGCTGCAGTAAACGATAAATTTTTCTGTCATTGTCTTTTACATCTTTAATAGGGGTGCTAAAACAATGTGTGTGGTAGAAATACCCAGCTTTACAAAGTGTTTTGGTAAGATTGAAAAAAGGAGTTTTAAAATGGATTTTTTTTTTTTACATTTACAGAGTATATTTCAAAAACTGTTCATTTTAAATTGGGACATTTAATTGTTTTTGTTGCGCTGTGACAAAATGTTAACATCTAAGATTACACCAAATTATTTCAACAGCTCTGAAGGAGGCATTTGTTGCTGATAAGTCCATCCAGAAAATGGCCAAAGAGAACTTCATCATGCTCAACGTGGTGGTAATTACATCTGTTTTATTCTGAAGTCAAATTGTGTCTTCTGGGGAAAAAAAAAAAAAACTTCTTGTAGAAATAGAATTATTGTACAAGATATAACATTACTTTTCATGAATATACGGTTGGTTATTCTGCAGTTTTTCCTCTACAATGCTTTCACACTATATTTTTTTCCTCTTGTAAGTTAATGCAAGCTTATCATAGCTAGTTATTATAACTGTTGTCATCACTGTTGTTCTGCAGGAGGAAACCGGGGACAAGAATCTGGCACCTGATGGGTATTATGTTCCCCGAATCCTCTTTGTTGGTAAATACTTTCATCAGTTATAATTACATAATGATGTTAAACAAAGCTCTAAGACAATCACTTATGAATCTGGGATACTTTGACTATGTCTAATGAGGGATAACAAGCCCCAGAAAGTGGCATCATTTGAATATAATCGTAGCACAGCATTAGCAGAACGTGTTCTCTGCTGCACAGCTCAGCATTAATGCTGATATCATGCAAGTGGAAGAGGTTTTGTAAATAGCACTGGCAGTGTTGCATTGACATGGCAATGGTACATTTCAGGGTCCAGTTAAGTTTAAACCTTTGCTTTTGCAGACACACTCATTAGAATTAACAGAGGATGGTTGAGCTGGACAGGTCACACTGCAGCAAAGCCCCCCATACCATGAAACTTCCACCTTCATGCTTCATTGCTGTTTTATTTATTTATTTATTTATTTTTTGGTCTTTGTTCTCGTTTCCAAACAATTCTTTTTCACACTCACTTCTCTGAAAACCTATTTTCTTCTTCCAACCTTCTGATCCTGGTACGACTCTTAGACAAACTGCAGTCAAGGCTTCGTGTTTTTCTTAGTAACAATGTTTTTTTTTCCTTGCAGTCTCTTGCTGGATGTATACTTTCATATTAACATTAGCAAGTATCTGCTGCAGATCCTATGATGACATTTTATGATATTTGGGACATCTTTCAGCATCTTGCTGTCTGCTGTCGCGGTGAACCTTCTGGGAACTTGGACCTCGGCGTGATGACAATTGTTTTAGAAATTTTAGAATCTTCCACAAATTTAAAGAGGGGATTTCAAATTCCATTAAGAGTTCTTTAAATCCTCCGCAAGAAACGTTTCTATAACCTTTTTTTTTTTCCAAAGGTCAAAGCAGAAATTTTAAGCCCCTCATTATATTCACTCTTACTCTAACATTCAAGAGCCCAACAGACTGAATGTGAGAGGTTAAACAGGTTAAACCTTCTTTAAAATATTTAGTAATGATTTTTATTCATGTGCGCCTGATGTGATACACTTTTGTGAGAATTTAGTCATTTCAAGCTTTAAGCAAATGTGGTGTTTTCCTAACACTGAATGATTATTATTTTTTTTTTTAACAATACATTTCAAAATGTCCTCTGTTTTTAAACTCTATTACTTTAAGTGCTGCCCAGACTAAAATAAATTATAAATTCGTCCAAATAATCCAATTAACACAGACATTGATGGGATTTTTTTTTTGGCAACTATTTATATATATATATATTTTTTTTCCTTTTCTCTGTAGTTTAAAGTAAATGTCAGGCTAATTTCTATTTGCATTTGCTGTAGGTCCCAAACACATTTTACTTATGTTATATTGCTACTATGCTTTTAATTAGTAATGTCATAGAATCTTGGAAATATAAGTGGGACCTTTTTATTCAGCTGATCATTTGTGTCATTGTGCAGATCCAGCTTTGACTGTGCGTACAGATATTGTGGGGAAATACAGCGACCGCCTCTACGCCTACGGCCCAGACGACATGAAGCTCTGTGAGTGACTGGAAACTTCCTTTGTTCTATTAACTCTTCTTCCTGCACACAGACGGAACAGCACTGTTTTGAACATTCTGTCCTGCCCTCAAACACAAAATAATCCGGTTGGAAAAACTTTTAATATTCAAGGAGCATCTATGTGTCCAGTCCATAGTGTAATCTTCAGATGGACACTTTAAAGGTGGAAACATCCTGAGATCATTATTTATCATTTAGAGTGTACATTTTGCAGTTTTTAGTTCCATAGGAAATGTTGCAATCTTTTTTTTTTATTATCAGCTTTGTTTTGTCATCCAATAGAAACCATGTTTGGATATATTGCTGTATCTCTGCAGGAACTTTCGTTTAAACTAAATTAGTTACTATATATGGCTGCAGAAGTTTTTGACATTGAACTTGCAAACTTTTTGCCAAGAAATAACAATGATGCAATAGCTTATTTTTGAGTGTAATAGCAAGAAAACTATTTCATGCTTAAGCTGGGAGTTAGCTGTTTGTTTACACAGTTTTTTATTTAATGAAGCTCTGTGTCAAAAACCTGTTTACAAATCTTTAGTTTAAAAAAGAATATGGGGTTAATATAAACTGTTAGATTGCAGATTTACCTGCAGTTTTGTTTTATTGATCTGTTAGTGGAAGAGTAATGGAGCACTGACAGGTTTGTTTATTTATTTTTTTGTTTTATTCCTGTGCTCCCCTCTTTGGCAGTGGCTGCAAACATGAAGAAAGCCAAACTCCTGCTGAAGAATGAACTTTGAAGCTGCTCCGCTCCGACCAGATGGATCCTCCTGCAGAACAACCAGCGCTGAAATATTTCCAGGCTTTCAGGGCTGTTGTGTCATTAAGGAAAGCTAAATAAATTTACTTTCAGTTTAAGGCTCAAGTTTCTCTTTTACTCTATGACACAAAACTCTTTAAATGTTATTCTGTGGGGATAAATAGAGGAAATTAGGCTAATTTAACATCAAGCAACTCAGTAAGGTGTTTCCTCTCAGAGTTCAACAAACATCTCTGCTTTCCTTTTGATGACAATAAGGGAATAAATAGTTAATTCCAACCTGGAAAACCAATTATATTATTACATATGTTGGTGATTTTTACCAGCACTAGATGGCAGTGTGGTATAACTAGTCAAAGTTTTTTTTTTCTTATCAGATTCCTCATTCAAACACAAACCAAAGGGATGATCCACATTTCGATTTAACTTTCAAAGGCGAAAGCTTAGAACAGATGAATTGCATACATGACAGCTTAGTTTTTGAAAATCTGTGTTTTAAAGCCGACTTTACCAGCCAGCAGATGCTTCATAAATCCAGTCAGATTCTGCACTGAGAGTTGAAAGCCTTTCATACACTGATGTCAGACACTAGTAGAGGACTACAACACAGCCTGACTGAATTTAGTCATTTTAGTTAAAGAGGGACACACCATTAGGGGAGGGTGTCCAAACTTTTCCATCAGTTGGAAAATATGTTTTTTATTTGTTTTATGAGTAAATACATTTTTATTGAACCACTTTATACAAAGAGGTGGTTATATGAATGTTTCTTATTAAAGAAGGTAATTTAATGTGTTGTTCTGGTTTAGGATGTGCTCTGTAGATAAACAGGATGGATAGTCTTTTGCTAATATCTGGTCAAATACATTTTTTTTTCTTGAAAATGCCAAAACATTGTTAAAGAGGATGTTGAAATCCAAACATCTTAATAATTTTAAATATTTCGTGTCTCTTCTCAATCTAAATTTCTTTAAAAAAAAAAACAAAACAACTTTTAACAAATGCTTAAACAGTTCACCTAGCAGCTGATTTTTCTGTATGATGTTTAGAAAAATCTCCAGAGGGACCTCCAGAGATTTTTTTTTTAAACCCTGCCTCCCTCTGTTTTTTTCTTTATTATTTTTTATTTTATTTTCAATAGGTTTCATATATTCGCACTGCTGGATTCATAACAAATGTGTTTTCTGCTACGGCGTCTCAGTTCTGACAATTCCCTCCCTCTGTTCTCCGCACTGTTGTTTCAGCGTTCTGGGAGAGAAATGATGCCTCCAAAATATTCTCCTCCTGTCCCAAAGCTGTCATACCACTTGGGGAAAATGAATAATACCTCATTTGCTTGGCACTGTTTAAGGAATTGTTATTCAAGTGAGAAAAACAGGAATCGAAGCCAAGTGTCTTCATTTGATGTGATAAACACACAGGGCAGCACATTATGACCAAATACAGGCTGGTTTAACACAGAGAAGACATGTTCAAACTCTGTCCTACTGATAATAATACTTCAAACTTGATCCCAATACTGGGAAAAATACCTGATACTGATACAATATTCAATACTGCAGCACAATCTTTCAAATTGGCTTTTCTAGTTAAGAGAAAACTATGATTAATTACTACAACTGTGGTACAGGAGACTGTGTATCAAGAATACCTTTACTATCATAATTGATAATAATTAATATAATAATTGGACTTGGCTCTCACAATGGAGAAATTTACCTCTGCATTTAACCCATCCCCTTGGGGAGCAGTGGGCTGCCATTGTGCGGCGCCCGAGGAGTAATGTGGGGTTAAGGGTCTTGCTCAGGGACCCAGAGTTCAGGCTTTGGGGATCGAACTGGGTATTTGCAACCTTCTTAGTGTTAGAGTTCTGGTTCTGATATGTTTTTCTTTTGAGTATCCAGTTTTACTTTACTCCTTGTTTTCTTGGTTTAAATGGTTTAATTTTATGTTTGTTATGTTCTCTGGTTAATTCCTAGTTACTGTTTCAGTCTTGGTTCAGTTTTCTTTTGAGAATCCAGTTTTGCTTTACTCCTTGTTTTCTAGTTTAAAGGGTTTAATTCTTATTTTGTTGTGTTTTTCTGGTTATTTTCAGTTTTCTTGGTTTCTATTTGTTGCCCTCTGCTGCCCTCTTATGTTCTCATTTTTCCCTAGCTCTTTTCCTCTCTTGCTCTGTGCACACCTGCTCCCAGTTTGCTCATTAGCCCTCTCTTTATTTCTGTCTCCCATAAATACTCTTGCTGTTCAGTTCATCTTTGCTGGGTCCTCATCTAACCTCATCAGTCTTCCTCCTACTCATCTCTCTGAGTCATCCTCCAATCTACAGTTCTTCCCCTGATGACTCCTAGGTTTTTTTTAGTAACGTTTGACTTGTGTTTTCATGTTTTTTTTTAATCTTTGAATTTTTGGACTCCTGGTTTCTCGTTTGTTCTTGGACTTTGTTTTCTTTTGGATTTCTGGATTCCTGTTGCCTGTGGTTTTGGACTTGGTTTCAGAACTCTTCATTAAATCAAATAAACTAAAAATTCACCTCTGCCTGCCTGCCTCTGCTTTTGGGTCCTCAATCCACAAACAAATCCTGACACTCAGAGCACAAGTGTACTGCTGTGTGTGTGGTCATTATATACAAAATGACAAAAGTTGTCTAAATCTAACCATTAGGCCTTCACCCCCCCAATATATATTTTCAATCTTATGTTTTTGAGAGATGTGTCATTACTACTTTTTTTTTCATTATTGTTAAGAAAATGTGTTTTTAAAATAATCGTTCTTCTTCGAAAGTAACAGAAAAGGCTAATGATTCAGTTGTGTTACATACTTTCAATATTTTGGGCATTTTATTCTAAAATGTTTGCATTTTCAAACGGTTGTTTTGTTTTGAATTAACTTACTGTTGCACGTTTACTACCAGATACTATACCATACATTTGGACAACAAATTCAAGGCAAGAACCTTCAAATATTCAGAATCGTTCTGGCAGACCAACCACCAAAAACACACAGACGCTCATCTAAGTTCAGAGATCTTTAGTTTGACTTTCCCCGTGACAAGGACACTGGGCTATTAGTTCTTGTTTGCACATTGCTAGGACAATTTAGCTATTCAAATAGCACTCGCTTACCGGAAAACAGCTCCTTAATGAAGAAATGACTGGGTAATATGCCATAAACTTACTCTTTTATTCCTTCCCACACACTCTTGAATACACATTTCATAGAACCAATATGTACAGTACACACATGCACAGCTGAAGCCATGCTTAAATACATTTTTTCCTCAAACAGACTCTCACATGGGGGAAGAAGGCTATTATAATGCAATCTACAGGAAACGGTGCCAATTTTGCCTTGTAAGTCAGACAGGTCAAATTGCAAATGTCAGCTTTTTTTTACCTCTTTGATTTTAATTATTCTGTCAGGTTCAAAGAGCCTTCACCAGTAAAGGAGCTGTTCTGACAAAGGAAGGCCTGAGCTCACAGATAAACTCAGTCTGCGTCTCCTCTTGACACTTTTCTCCTCCATACTTAGCCTATCTGCTCTCCTCTCACACACCACGGCACCTGGGATTACCTCCGAGTAAATTGCAAACTATCGCAGTGCCACAGAGATGGTTTAGCAATTACCAAACAACTACAGTGATGTGAAGTCAACTTTCCAATGCTGGGATGTTTCTCCATGCCAGGTGAATTTTTTAATAGTAGATTATGAATGATAGAAAAGTTCACATGATATGGTGACATTTTTGTTTACATGAAGATGAGGAGACATTCTTCACCTCCTCAGAAGTCTGGTTGGGCATCTTATTGAAGGTCTTGATGGAGTTTGCCTTTGGAGGCATGTCCCACTTGGAGGTTTTTCCTTGTTGACTGGAAACACCTTATATTCTCCCTGTGAGGACATCCCGGAGAGTTTCACTTGGGGGGGAAAAAGATATTAGGGTTTTCCTATAGAACAGTTTTGTCCTTGACCCAATATCAAACAAGTAGAAGGCAGCAGATTCACCACTGGCTATTAATCATCTACATTCCATTGTTTTTTCTACTCAAAGAAAGTATTCTGGTCAGGTGATCATATGTTTTTATTGTTGTTTTTTAGGTCTGAGTCATTATGTCAACATAATCTTTTTTTCATTGCACTGTTTTTATATAGCATGTGTCCCAAGCATTGTTTTACTTTATTTTTCTTTGCCTAGAATAGGAAAAAAAACAGGAAAGTACCTTCTACAGCCCATAGAAAGTGCTTCAGACCATTTGCTTCCATGTTGAGCTGTGTATCTTTTTTGGACAATCATTAAGAATACATCAGCTGCTATTAACTTTGTGTACTTCCTTAAAAAAAAAAAAAAAATATCTGAAAGTAGTGCTGCTCCTTTTTCTCCCTGTCTATTTTCCAGACTGTCAGGAATT
Organism: Cyprinodon variegatus; assembly: GCF_000732505.1. NCBI lineage: Eukaryota > Metazoa > Chordata > Actinopteri > Cyprinodontiformes > Cyprinodontidae > Cyprinodon > Cyprinodon variegatus. The sequence goes on from NW_015150774.1 coordinate 806,027, forward strand.
AAAATTGAGTGTCTTTTTCAGGAGGATTATGGAAGAGGATTAGGGCCACTGAAAGAAAAAAAAAAAAAGTTAACTGATTTTTAAATTTTATTCCAGTTTAATATGGGGAAAAAAGTCAGAATTCTGAGAAACAAGTCAGAATTCTGACTTTTTTTCCATGTTAAACTGAAATAAATTTTAAAAATCAGTTAACTTTTTTTTTTCCAGTGGCCGTAATCCTCTTCCATAGGATTATAATCTTTTTTCTCTCAGACTTCCTCTGTTGATTTTCCCAATAATATATCATGGATGGAGCTTCTGTTTCCTGTAACCCTGTATAATATACAAAGAGGATATACAGCGATATCCTCTTCGTTCCCTTTCATACATAGAGAGCAGCGAGCCTCATTTCTTTCTGTTCAGCTTCGTTTCTTTCCTGGCTAGAATAACTTGTTGCTAACCTTAAACCTGGGAACCTACTAAAAAATGAAAAAAAAAAAAAAAAAAATTGTTTTCTGCAAATAGAGGCAAATAAACTCTTGCCTCTACTTTTGTTGTATTTCTCTCCTGTTTTAAGTTATAGACAGATATTTTTGCCATACATAATTGTTTATTGTGTCTCCTTATACATTTATCCTCCAGTCAGCCACAGCTGCTGGTCAATCATAATGAAGCTGGTTCTCCTAGAGGTTTCCTTAAGTTCATAGGATGTTGTTTCTTTCATCCATCACCACATGCTTTATTTGATAATTATTTGATTTGATATTTGGGAATGGCTCAGCTAAATATGACTGTAATGTTTGACATTGAAATTAATTATGATACAATTTTACAGACTGAATAAAACAAAAATGTGACATTATTTACATTTAGTAGTGTATTTATAATTTTGCGACTGATTTAAAACCAGATTTAAACATAGGGTGCTAAATTTTCCCTGCAGCTGTAAATCCAGTTTCTAATTATTAAGAGTAAGAAAGATTTTCAGTTGCCTGAAAAAGCTGCTTTATCAGCAACATCATCTCTTGTGATGTTCCTCTGGTCCCACTGGAGCTCGTTATGTCCTTTTGCTTCAGCAGCTTCCATCTGTGTTCAACCTTGATTTTTTTTTTTTTTACTTATCATCTATGTATGTTCCTGTTTTATTAAACATTTTGACAGTTTCTTACATCAGCCGAGGGAAGCTCACGGTGCTGGCAGTACTGTCACAACTCGCCATGAAATTTTCAGTGATCATACCAGTCAAACTTTTCAGTATCGCAGGGATGTGTATGCAGGGTCACCGTGTTGCATCTAATTTAATGGAATATTATCCTCTGAACACAGTTGAACTTATCTTGCATCAATCCATATGATGCCCCTCAGTGGACATGCTGACTTTTTTTTTTTCTTGTTGTTATATTTTACACAGCTACACTGTTTTTGCTTGGTATTCAGTCTGCTGGGATTATCCCTAGAGAAAACACACATCCGCACCCACACACACACACACACACACACACAAGGTCACATACATACTCTATCCGTTGAATATCAGGAGGCTCTAGCCGGCCAGGGTGGAGACTGGTCTTGCCGTTTGATTCGCCACATACATCAACTCTGTTGAGCAGAAAATTGAAATGGAAATGTGGGCCTTGGAGGAGTGTGGCTCCCATTTACTCCTGGACCAGAGCTAATGATTTGTCATTTCTCTCAGGGGCACAAACTGCTGGCCTCTCCCTCACTGTCCTCCTGCATCAGGAGGCCCACGCAGCTCCTATCTGCTCTTTCTTGTCCCGATAATCTGCAGCAACATGCAAATAAAGTTAGGGAATGCATATTTAAATGAAGTTTTATAATAAACATTAAATATTTGGCTTGAATACTTAACACAAAGGCTGCTTTAACTGGCTTGTAATGAACAGACTTGATCAAGGTTTTACATAAACAGCATCATAAGAAACAGCAGATGGTTTCTGCATTATTAAAGCCCAGAGAGTTTCTGAGATGTTGAAGTCAGCGGAGATGACTGACTGAATCTGCTTTTAGATCTTTCATCTTCTCAACAGGGCGATAAACTTCAGGGAGCCGGGTGTTTAAAGCAACTATAGGGAATGTATTATTGATCTGAGGGCTCATCTGCTCCAATAGAGAGTAAACAAAGAAAACACCAGCAAATTAAAATATCTTCTCCTAGTTACCAAACAACAGAAAAAAAAATTCTGATGAGGAGAAGATTGTCAAAAAGACATTTTTAAGTCATACTCAGAGGTGGAGAGTGAAACGTTCACCCTTATTGTAAATGGAAAACTATGTTGCATATCTTATATTGCGCAGTGGGAGTTTCTAAAGGTTCCTTTTCTGCAATAATTGTTACCGTACCAGCAACACTTAACATCTATTACTAGTTCAGGGTTGAAGGTTGTGCTCATTTTTTTTATTTATTGATTATATAAACTCATCTACAAAATACGTTTAAGCATTTATTGATGTAGATGTTAATGTATTACTTGTAGGATTAAGGAAGCAACTGAAAAAAACAAGCTATCACTGGGAAATCACTCATTGATGAAATATTTTTGTTTTTATGTGCTCTTTTCAGACATTCACTGGGACCTGCAGCAGCATCCCCCACATCTCTATTTCCTACACTTTTATCACACCTTTGCTATTAAAAGAAATCTATAACCTGTTGAACTGTGCTGTATTATGGATAAAACATGCATTCTTTAAGAGTACATAATGAGCAATATATTTTAAGAGTAATATATGAGCATCTCATTAACAGACTGAACTAGAAGTTGATTAATTTCTTGTGACAAAAAAGTCAGAATTTGGTTTGCAAATAGAAAAGGTTATCGTAGCTCTTTGATGCTTTATCTATAGATGGCATCCTCATTTTAAGAAGCAAATATCAATGATTCAGTGAGTGTTAGTTTAGAGTGAATTATTTTGAATCAAATCTTAATTTGACCTGAATTAATTAGTTAGCATTTATAAAGCAACAGTCAGTGACTTAGCTGTTAAATGTTCCCATTTCCAAAGTTAAGTCAATTTAAATGCAAGAACTAAACTATGTTTTTGTACCTTTACTGTATTTTATTCCTCCAATGAACCTGATGCCCCTCAAAGCACTCGCTGTCAGACATCGGATCTCATTAATAAACATTGTGTAGGATCGACGCTTAAAATGTATGTATGCCAAACAAAACCAAAAAAGCACACACAAAAAAAGAATTTATAAAGCCATGCTCATGCATAAAAGCAAGCAATATTCCTTTACAGATCACAGCTGTACCTCAAATTGTGCATCCATGAGGCTCCACCTCATGTTCGGCCCTCTTCACGGCCACCATGAATGCTCCATAAAACAGCAGCGCATGAATGTCACTGTGTATTTAAATGAGGCCGCTGATCAATGTTATTTAATGTTTACCATGGTAACCGCAGTCAGGAGAGTGGAAAAAAGTGCAGTGTGACCGAGGCAGAGACTGATGTGTTGGTGAGATGGAGAGTTAGATAAATATGCTTGGTAGCCAAATTAATTAATCATTTTTGACATCTATTAAAGTAAAAAGAACAAAATAATAATCCGGGAAAGAATCACACCTTTTCTATAAGATTCTCTTATATCTAGATCAGGGGCGGATCTACAGGTAAAACTTTTCCCTCCATTGCCCCTCCACTTTTATGTCTTTAAAGTCATTCTAATTATTTTAAAACTCTCCTCTTGTTTGTCTGAAAGCCTTCAAAAGACTCATACAGCCTCCTGCTATAAAAAATTATCTATACAAAATTGATGAATGTACATAAAAGGTTTGTAAAGGAAAAAAAGTCACCTATGCTAAACTCTAGCAGATCGTAGTTTGAGTTATGGCTCAAAACAATCAGATTAGTTTTGGTTTAATCGATTATTGAAATCAACTAATTCAGTAATTGATTGTTAACTGGAGGATAGAGACTCTAAAACATGCCTTTAGCCAACAGAGCGACCCACTTAGAGCAGTAATTGTATCAAATTGTCAAAAAATACATAAAAAGGTTGCATTTAAGATGAAAAAAAGCTTTTTGTTTGTCAATATGCTCTATCCAGAACTCCTCAAATGGAACAGTTTTAGTTTCCCCTGGTTTAATTTCATAAAAAACTTATTTAAGGAATCTTTGGCTATCCAGTTATTAACCAATTAATTGAAAAAAAAAAAAGAAAATCAACAGATTAACTGATTTTCAAAATAATCGTTAGTTGCAGCTCTAGTTTGAGTAAACTACCAAGTATCCTTAGCATAGAGAAGCCAGGTGCCAAAGTTATAGACTTTGATCTTTTCGTGAGACAGTGCTGTCCAGCACAGCTCTCCAACAAGCGATGGCTGAAATCTATCTTTTATAGAAATTGAAATTGTCTTCTTGAATATGTCTTTGTTATTTTAGTGGAATATTTGAGTCTATATCTAAAAAATTTCTTTGTTTCTTAGAAGAAAAAATTCAATTTAAACCAAAAAGTTTTTCTTGATCCAAAAGGGAAACTGAATAAATTACAAAATAAGTTGTTTTTATTTGGAGGCTTTTTTTTAATCTTTTGTCAATAAGATATTTTTTTTATTATTATTGGTTACTTCAGGTAACATTTATATTTTATTTTTAGCTGTTTCCTAATCTTTAGACTATATTGGATCTTTAACAAACTGACTGCAGCATGAAACCGTACCCTTTTTTTCCACCAATATTAAACATTTATACCTATAATTTATTAATATATTTGAATTCTAAATCTATTTTGGATTGTTTATTCACATTTAATTGTATTTTTTTCCAGAATCATTGCCCCCCAGTCTCTCTCCTACACAGTTCAGCACATAGATGCAAGAGCAATGCTCTGAGGGGTCTGACCAGCTGGTCGCCATTCTTTGAACAGGAAACCCTGGCAATCCCTGAAAATGCTTTCCTTTATAATTCCTCCATTAGTCATCAGCATTATCAAAGCATCCATGACGCATCAGTGGTTCATTTATATGCTGATATGCATCATTGACCCAGATGATCAGAGGGGAGAAGAATATGATAAGGAACTATTTTACAGTTTTCGCCGCTATATATCTGTAATTGTGGAAAACTACAATTAAAGTTTCATATGAGGTGAAATTAAATGTTAAATAAATGGAATCTGGCATTAAATGTCCCTCGTCTGCAAACGTGCATACCTGAACAGATGGATCTGAAGTGGTGTGAGAGACCAAACATTTTCCACGCCAGCCTTGTTTTCATAGATCACAACCTTTGCCTGGAAGTTGGGGGACGCAAAATTCAGGCCCCGATTCGTGCGTATAAAATATAAATGAGACCCCTGAAGATTTAAACCTGCTTCCGTCTGGATAAAATTCAGTCTTTGCATAGAGTTTGATTGACAGCTGACAAGTAAGCAATTAGTTTCTGCAAAAATGTCACTGCAGCCACAAAAAGCTACTCCACAGATCATAGTAGGCTATAAAAAAATTTCAACTAAATAATGTATTCTTCTCTGAAACACAGCAGGATCAGGATTTCTGAAAGAATAAAGATGAACACTGAGTTGATTTTATAGATGGAATATCTTGTTAGTCTAATTAAGTTGGTATTTCCATCAGATATCTCTCATGCAAACAGATAGACAGGTTAATAAAGTCATGCAGATCAGAAATTCATCATTGCATAGTGCTGCACAGTATTTACCAGTCTTTCTTTGCTTCACATGTCAACATGATCAGATTTTCTTATTTTTAGCTGCAGGTACTTTCAAATATATGATTTAACCTGCAATGTTTAAAGAGAGGAGGAGCTCCATGCGATTCAAATTCAAGTGTCCCTTAAAGAAATGAGCTGCATCATAATAAGAAAAAAAGTAAGCTCTAAAATTGAATTCTGATTTGATTTAAATGATTGCAAAATAAAAGGCAAAAATAAAATGTAGAATGTTGGTAGGTTGAGAGAAAATACCTGGCCAAGAAGTGTCCCTTTTTAATTTTTTTTACAGTTGGCAACTTTTTCTGTACAAGTCAAAAAATAGAAGGAAATAATTTAATCACATCTGGAAGTACAATTATATTCAATAAAACCTAGTTTAGATTTAAAGTGTTGAGGCTTTAATTTTGGTTGATGACTAAGATTTCCTGCTAATAGCTAATGAAAATGCATTTAAAATAATTATAAGTATTAAAAGATATTACATGAGACCAATAAAAAAAGTTTTTTTTAAGAAATGTTTGCAAGATTGAAGTTTTATCTGAAAAACAAGCCACTTGCATACACTAATTGGTTGAATACAACGCTATGTCCACACATTACTGGAATATGTTGGATTCTAATGTCAGTAAAATCACATCGGTGTTTCTGCAAAGACTTAGAGTGAGGATGAGGCACATAACATTGCAGCTAAAATAATCAACATTTCTTACAACTTTAACAGATGTTTCCTCCTTAAATAAGTTCAGTGAAGTGCACCAGTTCATCCTGTGGCACACTTTAAAAAAACATGATGCTGCCAACCTCATATTTCATAGCTTGCCAGTAGTTCCAAGTCATAAAAGCTCACTCCCTTCACTTCTAACTGTAGTCATGGTGATGATGGCTCAACATTTTAATTATAGTTTCATGGGATCATATGACATGTATTAAAAAATGAAGGTATTTGTATCTGGGTGTTTTTTACAAACTGAAATCTGGACGTTTATGCTGTTCTGTTGGCGTCCTTCTCGCTACGTTATATTTAAAAACATGTCAATAAAGGCTTGTTTTGGCTTAGAAAACATGCAAATTGAAACAGAAGAACGGGTCCACCCCTAACGACCCCCCTCTCAGTGGCATTGACCAGTATTGGGTATTGCAGGCTAACAAAGAACTGAAACGACTCACCGTTCCTAAGGGGCGGACCCGTTATTCCGTTTCAATTTGCATGGTTTCTAAGCCAAAACAAGGCTTTGTTTTGGTCCACTCTATAAAGCCTCAAACTCAACCTTTCTGACATTTTGAATTAAACAAGCTTCCTGGATGGGAAGCTAAACATCTTCAAACTTGGAAATTAAGTCCAGTGGATTGTTTTTCAACTGGAATATAAAGTAATGGAACCTATTAAAGTTAAATACTGTAAAATATTCGTTAAAAGTCTTTAAAGTGCCAATAACATTACCTTTTAATGTGTACTGTATGTGATGGATCAGGTGTGTCATTAATCCCATTTTACCTCTATTGGATTCCATGTCAGTCTTTCAAACTTCACTCAAGAGATTACCTAATAAATCTTTAAATCACTCAAAAGGGATTTTTTTTGGGCTATAATAAGGTCTAAAACATTTGCTTGTATGAATATGCAACCAAAATACTCCACAGCTTGAGTAAAATTTGATGTCATTTCAAAACTTTTGAACGATTATTTACTTAATGCAGCTTTGAACTATGGTTGAATATGCTATTGGGTGTAGCTTTATTGTATAGCAGGAGTTTTTATGCTAGTGAACATTGCTTCTTTTGAATCTCCAAACGAAGGTGAACTGGATGCAGATGATGCACAGAAGTGATCATTTATTCCACTTTATCCACTGGCAGCTGTAGTAAACTCAGATCCCTTAAATTATGATTTTACAGGCAAAAAGAAAAGAATCAACAGACAAAAGAAAACTCGACAATAAGATCAAAAGTAAACTAAGAACTCTTTTATTCTCTTTTTTTTTCTTGATTTGATATAACTATCTATAACTGTTTTTTTTTTTCCTACATTGTCCTTAAAAGTTTGTTATCATGCTAGGTGCAGCTTCAGTGTTGGTAGAACATGCAAGGTTGTGATTTGAGTCGGTGGAGGATTTCACGCACTGGACAACTGGACCCAGAAAGAGCAAAAGCCTCCAAATACGGGCTCACAGAGCAAAACCAAAATAACAGTACCCCACCAGGAAGGGGAGGGATGCAACGATGTCTTCAGAAAATTAGGAAGGGGTTAAACAGAAGTAGTTCAGTTCTTGCTCCAGAAGTTGAATCCATCCAAACTGTAAATGGAGACTTTTTTTTTTTTTTTTAAATCATGACATCATTATTTGACATCTTTAGTGCAGTCGAAAAAGAAAAAACCCAAAACAAACTAAACTCTATAAGCAGGCAATCTTAATGAGGCATACACCAAAAAAGAAAAATACTGAGACAGCTTTGTAAACATACCAAATCAGGATATTAACAGAATGATTGAGACAAACAGAGAGGAAGAGAACCTTTTTTTTACTTGCATATTATGGAGTAGGCCTACTGGTTTATTCTTGTTGAGTTAAATTGCAAAGGGTCACTAAATGTAACTGTCCTCCATTTTCACTCTGAATCTAATTTTAAAGCTGTGTTCAAATTGTTTACTTATTCACTATTAGTCCACTGTATAGATGCACATAGTTTTAAGAGTTGTACACAATTTCTACTGTTTACTTAGGTGCACCATTTAGTGCACTGCTAGCTTCGGTCAAAAACAGACTGCAAAGACAACGACCTGAGTGACAAAGCAAATAAGAGCTGACATTAACATTTAAATCTTACCACCTAATTAATATGTATAAAAAAAAACACTACCAGTGTTAATAACACAGAGGTGGTACGTAGACGATCTAATTAGACCCATTTTAATCTTGTGCTAACAAAGCACATACTAATGCAAACATTTGGTTGTCATCATTACAGCTGATTTTCATCCAATGCTTCGTGCATTGAGAGTTTCTCAGATGCTAAAATAAAAGTAACGTACAGAGGTGGTGCGTTTTTTTTTTTTAACCAGACCCCTTAATCCTTCAACCTTAACTGACAAAAAGTGCTACATTAAAATTCAGCAAGCTAAATTCCACCACACAAAAAATCTGTCTTTTGGCATCATAAAAGGATTTTACTGACAGGATTGTTCCTTAAACAACCTAATGCCCTGTAGCTCCCAAACCATTCATGCTAATTAACTGTGTGTATAAGTATACTAAGGCTAATACAATTTATTATTTACAATTAATACGTATTAATGCCCATACCAAATGTGCCTAGCCGTTATCAGCCAAGGGGGAAGGTAAAAATATGTAATTTGATAAAAGTTGCATTAGCAAGTAACCATTCAATGGTCATAAAAAACAAAAACTTGAAATTGGTCAGTGTTTCTCAAGGATTGACCAGATGTAAGGTGAGTAGCTGATCTTTGTCAAACCTCTTTAACATTTAACTTAATTTCTGAAATGTACAGTTGACTCATGCGCTTTAAATTCATAAAGTATCCTGGATATCTGTCACCAAAGCACTATTCCCAACTTTTCTCCAGGAAAGCAGCTTATAGCTTTCCTAAAAGTCTCAAGAAATTGTAAAAATGATGTTGTTGCCTGTTTGCATAGAGAAATGAAATACTTTTTATAATTTTAATGACTTAAGTGCTTTGCCTGAACCCACACTACAAAAATCCAGGGCGGGATCCGCTTAAATAAGCATGATTTATACTAAATGAATCGCTCAGACTTCAGATGTGGTTTGTTGTCCGAAGTTAATGTCAGTGACCAGATATCAGTGCTTGGAAAGTGATAATGCCTTGCAGCAATGCTTGCTTCTCACTGAGGGTAGTAATTAAATTAAATTAATTTTTTTTTTATTTGTCCGAGTGATTGTTTTTTCTTTTTTTTTTTTAAAGAAGCTTCCTACAGGATACTAAAAATGTAAAACTAATAAAAAAATTCACTATGTTGGCAACAATTAGAAGTAAATCAAATGACTAACCTATATATGTAGGGCTTCAATCTACCAATATCTCCTTGATACAGGATTATTTGCTTGCAAGTTTGCACCTGACTTTAAAACATACTAAAAAATAGAGAGAAAAACTGCTCCTGAAATCACTTTTATGTTTGATGAATCCCTTTGAAGGTGACAAGTATTTTAATTGCATATACTCCACCTACATGTTTATGTAGTTTGTTTTTTAGAATTTAATCTGTATAATCTTGAAGGCACACATGGGAAAAAAGAAAACATTTCATCCACTTACATTGTACATGCCAATCATTCTGCAACTTGTGTGCAAACAAATTTGCAAGTTTAAACTCATGCAAACCTTTTGAAGATGGGGCTCTGCATCTTAAAATAAAAAGACTTTTTTGGCGGGTGAGTTACACTTTAAGGTCCGTGTTTGTACAGTGGTTTAGTTCTGTAACAAAAACACCTTAAGATTTTCTAATTTTTCTAATATCCAACATGCTGACAAATACTTAGCACACTTGTAATTGAATTTAAAAAAAGCATTTGAACTTAATGTTAATGTTAGCATGCTCCTATAAGCATTCACAGCCACTTTATACGCAACACATACATTACTGCACAGTAGAAATTGTGTATATCAGAAAAATATATTGCATTTTGATCAATCAAGCATAATAAAACTAAAGTTGGCATGCTAATGTTTTACTAATACTGTTGTCCACAGCTAATGTTTGTGACTTCTTTCACTGAATATAAAATTTTGGCAAAATAATACTTTAATTCATCATCATAATTAATCAAAGATTATTTTTTTTAATCATTTTGTCAAAATGCCCTCCAAATTTAAAGGGGTTATATTAAGATAATTCCTGCTGGTGTTTTTTTTAATGCAATATTTAACAGAGAATAAAACATACTTTGCATTCAGAGCCTGCAGTGCAAAATAAGTTGGCTACACCTTTCCACTGTTTAGTTTTATATATGTATGAAGTTAATACAATAAAGAGAGTGAGTGAGTTAACATTTTGAACACAGCGAGTTTTTTTTTTCTAATAATGGCTAAAAAGATTATATCAAACAAGCAGACTTGAACAACTGTAAATTACATTAAAAGTGCCAGCTGGTGGAGTAGAAATGTAACAGTGCTGCTTTTTCTCTCTGCTGCATCTGTCTTGCTACAATGGGGATGAATCACGTCGACTCTGGAAGAGTTGGTGCCGCGCCGTTTGCCGGCTGTAGCCAGCAAGTCACAAACTCATATATAGGAACAGTAACATCTTCACATTCCCACCGACAAAGGGGAGATTTTGAAAGGTTTCCACAGAGGAAAAACTTGTCACATTTTCTGTTCCTTTTATATAACAAGTATATTGCAACAGTTATGATTGCAGGTCACAAAATGCACGGTGGCTGCAGACAGCTACATTTGCACTAAAGAAGCCTGACTTTTCTGCCCAGTATGGTCATAGACTTTTTTTTCTTACTTTTTTTTTTTTTTGCACAAAACACAAATACATTGTGCAGAGTTAGAAAAAAAAAAGTTGCCAGTAAAGGGCTGATGGTAAAATTATGCCAAGCTATTAGAAAACGGGTGTTAAGAAAACACTGGGGAGGAACAGGTGAAAATCTACATCTTTGGTGAAAATTTAACTGAGTATGCTGAAAGACACCTGAGCACACACAAATTTCACACGCAAACATTTTTTTCCCCTACAGCTGGAAACAGGAATTAATTGAAGTTTCTTAGAAATGCATCTTCACTGACTGGTTTAAGATATGGGAGAGTACTTACTGACGGTGAACAGTTTGTACACAGAGGGGTGTTAATACAGGAGGCTGAACATCAAACTGTGAAACTGTACATTTGGTTGGAAACTATTGGCATCGGGTTTCAGCATACGGCTTCCGAGTCTGTTCATGCGCGGTCTTCGAAGGTGCTTCCAAGGTCAACAGTGTGGAGATTGGGACATGTTTGCATCACAGCCACCACAGATGGGCTTAATGTGGCATACTTTGAATCTAGCATCATATACTGTACCATACGTGTGCTACAGGACATCTACTGTTATCTGATCTGACAGCTGCATGGTGTAAAAACAGGGTCTGACAAGTTTCCTTCTGCTGCCTTTGTTCTCTTAGAAGTTTCATTTCCAATCATTATTTTTGGATAAGGGAACACAGAAAGTAAAGAAAAGAAAAAAAACCCTCCTCTCTTAGCCCCGCCCCCCCAAAAAATCATTCAATCAATCACAAAAAAGTTAGAAAACAGAGAAAGATTCAAAGCTGCCTGTGGAGAAAGTTGCTGGCATTCATTCAAAATCATAGACGCATAGAGTTTCCCTTTGCTAGTTTTCAGCTCGGCAAGCCTCTCAGTTCAGTTTCCATGCAAAGCCATGGATTCAAGAAGAAGAAAAGGAAAAATAAGTAAAAAAAAATATATATAGGATGAGCAGCATCTCCTAAAGCTTCATCTCGGGACCCAGCCAATGGGGAGGAATCCAACATGACCCACCCAGATGTTCAAGTATGAAGTGACAGTGATGGGGAATGTGTTAAGAGGACAAAATGAATGAACAAACAAATGAATATAAAAACAAAACTGCTAAAAAGGACCATGAGTGTGTCACTCCTGTTGGGATCCTTATTTTATCGAGTCAATCAAACGGGGCGACATTGTTTCATTTTCACCTTTAATAAAAGGAGTTAAAAAGGCATCTGAATAAAACCAGTTATATGTTAAACCTACAATATTTTCACCTTTTCTGAACTAGATTTACATCTTGAGGATTTATGCATTATTAAATTAAAGGTCAGCATGTATATTTCTTTAGGTCCATAAACATTGGTTTTAGTCAACAAAAAAAAAATAAAAATCTAGCCATCCTTCTAGGCTACATCTCACCCTAAAATGGCTACACTCATCTTGCCAATTTTTCCACGTCTACAGCATAAGGTAAATGATTTTGTACTGAAAACAACTAGATGATGAAAAAAAAAAGAACAATGGTTCCAGTTAAAAAAACAGAAAACAAGTAAAAGCAAATAATAGGTTTATTACAAATGAGAAACAACATGAGGTCCTCTGAGGAATGATGAGCTATGGAGAGTTTGTGAAATCACGCAGGTGAAAAGTGCACATGCGTAGTAGCTGGCACATGGGGATGGAAATTAAATGCCTGGTTGATACCGAGGGACTCTCTAAGCTTTCTGGCCTGGGTCAAGGAAGGAGGGAGGAGCTGGTGCATTGGGAACTCCCTGCCCCCCCCATATGGTCCCTGGACTCAATCAGGAGCTAAGGGTGAACTGGTCTTGCTCGATGGGCTTTTTGACCCAGGCTCCCAGGCCGGCCTTATGGAAGGCCTTGATGAGAGCCTTCTTAGCAGAGTGGTACTCCATGGCCGCCTGCTTGGCCTCATGGTACGAGCTGGGCTTGAGTACCTTGATCCGTAGGACGGATGACAACTGGGAGAGAGGAGGAGGTGGAAACAGACATGAGGACAGGTAAATAATACAAAGTCTCACAAGGAAATCAAAGTCTGTTTCAGGATAAATGTGTAGAGAAAGTCTTTATTATAGCCATAAATATTTAAAGGTATAGTGGAGGATTTTCCCTAATTTTTGAAAAGATCTGCCTTCTCCACTTAAAAAAAAAAAAAGCACATGCACAACCCTGTACCCGCTGCCGAGAGGGAACGCCGTGTGAGAGCGTGCACAAACCCATTTCTCCTTGTGCACGCTGTTTAAAAGTTACTGCTTGTATCGCTCATACAAGCTTACTTTGAAATTTTCCCACTATGTCAGACTCGCCTCCGGTAATTGATAATGTATTTACGTAAGCTGACACCTGAAAGTACGCATGTGCAGAAAAAGATAGCTTCCTAGGGACGAGCACATAGGACGGCCGAACGTAAACATATCACCAGAATGATTAATTATTTTGATGATCCACCTGGAAAAAGAAAATCCTCCACTATAACTTTAAGTAAACTGTTTTCATATCATAACAACTAAAATTGTTTAGGTGGAGAATTGTGTGATAAAATAACCAGCGTCAGACCCGAAAAAAGTCCCGTGACAACATATTAAAAACTGCTAAACCTTTAAAATTTGAACAAATTAGACTGACAATCAACCAACACCATCATTGCCCAATTATGAAGGAAAGAAAAAAAAATCAGAGCATAGTTTTCAAAATAATTAAAATACGAATGCTGGGTTCAAAATCAGTGGTATGGCCATAAATATATAAAAAAAAAAAATTCTGTCCAATTGCATTTTTCTAAACAGAGCCACATTAGATGTGGTGGAGAGTTTCTGTTAACATCAAGTCTTTCTGCAAAATCACATCTTAGTTAAGGTCTCAACTTTAAATTGGCCTTTCTAAGACATATTCTCATCTTAACCATCCATCTTCAGCTCTGGTTGTTTTAACTAAGGCCAGACTAGAAACTAACTCTGCCTTTAACTTTTACACCATTCTGCTGTGTTCATTGGTCTCCAAAATACTCATTTTTTGTTCCCTAATGTTTTCTAAGAAAATAAATATAAACCTTCAGAGACTGAATTTATCTATATTGAAAAAAAATTCACAAAAAAAGGAGCGTGAAAGTTTGGGGAAGGCACTTTAACATGAGATGTGATGTGTGCCTCGCTGTACTGTACCTTGGAGTGGAGGCGCACCCAGCGGCTGTAAAGGGCGTGTTTGCAGAGTCTTGAAGGGCGGCCCATGTCGTCCTTCCCCGTGGTTGCATTGATCACCTCCAGCGCCTGATCGCCGACTGTCCAGTTCACACTAAAGTTTGGTGCCTTGCCCGGCTGCCTGGCCTCAGCATTGCTTATCCCTTGGAATTCCAAACAAAAGGTTGAAATGTTAACAAAAACATCGTACGCCTGCAAAAATATCAACTAATATTTCCTGCAATGAAAAAGGCACAGAAGAAACCTATTGGAGACAGCTCTGATATTATTAAACCCTTTTTTCTTTTTTATATGATCCTATCTAACATGGTGGAGAGAAACGATGCCTCCCTTCGATGGGGACTCCGAGGACGGAGCTTGAACTCTTCCAAAGGGCTTTGGCCTCCACTTTATCACAAACATAAATGGGAGATATATGGATGCCATAAATCCCTGTGTCCTGTTCGCTTTGGTGTGTGTATGTATGTGTGAAAGTGTATTAAGCTCCTTGGTTCCAATTGGCAGCACTTTTGGCAGAAAATGATTTACAGCGGATGAAATCCTCACTGCTCTAAGGCCACAGCCCTTCACCGCTAAAAAGTCTCTAAAGCGGAAAAGGTTAATAACCCCAGACTATTATCTCCTCTAGAGAGGAACCACAGTGGAGGAGCAGAGGAGCAGTAGGGAGCACTAACTAAAACTCAGATGCCCCCTTCCACCAACCCCGAGGAAAAAAACAAAAAGGATCAAGACTTATGCTTCATCTAAGTTGTTATGAAATCACAATGGTCAAGCTTAAAGAGAAGTTTGGACATTTCTTTACCTTAAAATTGTTCAGGATTTGTTTTGGAAGCTTTTTCATGGGTATGAATCAAAAAACAAAAAAAAAAAAACAAAAAAAAACAGCTTATGGTTCGTTCCCTTCAGTTTACTAGAACCAAATCATTGGTGCAGAGTGGATTGGAAACTGATCTTAGTGCTGTCATGTCCATTTAGTTCCATAAGAAAATAACCATCTAGCTAGCCTGTCAGCTAATCAAGCAAATAAGCACCCCCCCCAAAAAGAAAAAAACAAACAAAAAAACCCCCCAGCAATGTACGCTAGAGACATACTGTATATGGATACCATAAATCCCTGTGTCCTGTTCACTTTTGTATGTGTATGTAAGTGTGAAAGCGTATTGTGCTCTAGTTCTAGTTGAACCAGACATAAATAATTTAAAGATGAGAAAGATTTTTAACAATGCGTATGAACAGTGTTGGAGAGTAACGGATTACATGTAACGACGTTACGTAATTTAATTACAAAAAAAGAGTAACTGTAATTCGTTACAGTTACAATGAGAAAATATGTAATTCAGTTACAGTTACTTCCGAAAATATTAAGAATGACAAATTTAGTATTTATATTTAGTTTTCTTTATATTTTTTAAAAAAATATAAAGAAAAACCTTTGCGAAATATGTAATGATATTTTTATTGCTTCACGTCCTGTATCGCCATTTCCTGCTACGGCTCCTTGTCTCTATCATATTTGCCACTCTGATGATCCATCCTGTGCTGGTGGAGCCTCCTTGAGGAACAGCAAGCGAGCGGACGGTTCTATTTCAGCTCAAGCAGCGCATCAAAAATGACGGCCTTCCAGCACTGGAAATTTAAGGAGCATTTCATTTACATCTGAAAAAATGGCTCAAATTTAACCGTGCAGTGCAAGAAGTGTTTGCCGGCTATCAAGAACTTGTCCATGTCGAAGCAATCTATGTCAAACCTGAGGAAACATTTAGAGGTAAGTGCAACTCACTGATAGACGAAGCATCTCTTCTTGGGGACATCCTGTGATTGCCTGTCAGCAATTCCCTCTCAGCTTAGTGCTTTTTGAAGGTTCACATTCAGTTCTCAAAAATTAAATTTTGAACATGGGTCAATACTCATTAAAACCTTAAAGTAATCAAAAGTAATTAGTTACATTACTTTTTAAAAGTAATCGAAAAAGTTAAACTACAATTACATTTTAAACAAGGTAACTTGTAACTGTAACGGATTACATTTTTAAAGTAACTTACCCAACACTGCGTATGAATAATGCTTCTACTATACCATAGCTATCAGTGCACATGTTGGGTACATCAAGTTCTATTATGTCAGATTGAATATTGTGTGAATTGGGATCAAGGATGTGAAGACACAAACTACAGTTTTGAGTGCGTTTCATTTTCTGCAATCAGAACCTTGTTTTCCCCTTTTATTTAGACCAAATTAACATTGGGTAAAATAATTTCATCGGACTGCAAACACTACTAAGTGAACAGGAAATTATAACCCAGTTTAATAGGAAAGTAGGCCAGACTTATAATTTGCATCTGGTATCCTGCATTAAAGGACTGTTCATCATTAAGCCAAGATGATTTGCATAGAGTGGCATGTTATAAATTAATACAATTACTGGGTCTTTACTGTGATATTGAAGTACCAGTGTGATGTATATGTGGTACATTATTGTATATTAGAGCTGCACCCCTCATTCAATCTAAAAAACAAAACAAACGTTTTGTTGCAACCTGGTTTAAATACTAATCAAATTTTATGTGCCACAATATTCTGTTCATAGGAAACTGGTCCCAACGTATCATAAACACAAAAACAGATGTAAAGTAGTATAATAGACACATTAATTTGTGCGAATGCTCAAATAGGAGGGGCTCTAAGACGTTCATGTCGAGGCCCCCAAAAAAGTATTAGGTTTTGGCCAGGAACCTAGTCTGCAACTAACAATGCCATAAAATATATTAAGAAAAAGCACTTTTCTTAATGCTTTTTTTGTTATTATAACTATTTTAATAGTATTTTATTTGTTTAAAATAAGAACAGGAATTATTATGTTTTAAACATTGCATTATATTAACACTTATTAACAAACCTTTCAACAACCTGTTGGCAATAAAACCTAGCAAAATAAATCAAACCTTATTCAAGTGTTTGCAGTGGGAGGGCTGAACTTAATATCTGTAGAAAATGAAATGGGACGTGAGAGAGCTCAGAGTGGTTCGACATGGAGGAGTCTGCTACAGGCCATCCCCTGTCATGCTGCCTCTACATATTAGCTCTCAGGTTGTCATTCTTAGCTGCTGTTTTGGACTGAGTTCCATTGCTTTTTATGTTTTTTGCTACAAACAACCTAGAGACCCATCTGATGATGGCGCCAAGTATCAGATTTCAGTTCTTTGTCCACATTAACCTGAAGATAACTGCTGGTTGTCTTGGTGTTAGTGGTGTCAGTAAACTACTACTGTGCGAAGATCCTCTGCTCTGAAATGCGTTAACGCGTACTGACCAATGTTAACACGTTTCAGATCAGAAGATTTTCACACATTAATAGTTTATACCTGCAGACTTGGATAAAACAATGAAGTGGTTATTTGGCCATTACAACCTGCTCTTTATCCTGTCACCTTACCTTTCAGCCTCTGCTTTTTCCTTTCTGCTGTTCTCTACATGAAACAGATCAGTCATGTCATATGAAACAATTTGGTTTTTTCACCTCCAAAATAAAACTTTCTTGGGCAATGAAGTCCTATAAAATGAGGTTCTCTGGTGGCTATGTGCTGGAGCTGCAAGTAATATTGTTTTGATGTTTTCAAGTAAAATGCATTCTACAGTGAACCGCAGCTGTGCACATGCAGTATTTAACTTTGAAACTGCACTGGATTCACTTTGGTTTTTAGTAACTTACTTCCTGCCTGAACGATCGGCTCTACTCTAAACTTATGAGGATTTGAAGCGTCAAGAGTGTAAAACAGACCAGCCATGTTTTTTAGGGAAGCGTTGTTATACGTCGTCACCCCGGTTGGAAGCACTCTCATTGACTAGATTGGCTGCATCACACTGCAAAAGGGGTGTTTGGACGCTATGCGGCATTAACCGTGGAAACCCGGGGTTAGTGTTCGTACCGGTGGTTTTTACTTAATACTTTTTAACCCTAAAATAATTTTTGCACTGGCCATCATCCGCAAACACAGACATTGTTGAGAGTTTTTTGCCAGTTTAAATATCCATCAACATTATTCAGTCATATCATTTACAAACGTGTATGATGTCCTGATCTAAGATGTGATGATGTGGCATTGGTGACTCAGAGACGTCCACATTGCTACTTTATTATTCTGGGAAGACTTTGTAAAGAAGTGAGCCCGTTGGTAAGCGCTGACATTTATAACCTGAGCCGTTTTCCTGCTCTGAATGAGCAGTTAAATCTGTTGTAATTTCTCATGTTCATTTAACACATTATGAAATGTTATTCAAAGTTTTTTCTTAGAGATCTCTGAAAGAATAATTAAGTTTTTGATAACCTGCTGAGAAAATGATCATTTATTCAGAGGTTTTACCATTATTCAAGATAATACAAAAAGGTAAAATCAATAAACACCATCTATTCAGATGAAGATAAGGGTGCATTATTACCTAGACAGATGTCTAGGATTTTGTTTTAATGATTTACACATAGCTAAAGAAAAGCAATATCCTTTTGGAAAAATATAAGCTTAGGAGCAAAATATTTGCAAAATATCATTTGTGTCATTGTTTCATCTGTCAGGTTGGTAAATGCTTAAGGGTTTGACTATAAACAAAACCTTGAAAATAGGCTGACTTTCATGGGGAATGAAAGAGTGTTACACCCGAGTGGGATTAGATGACAGAAACCACATCTTTTATTTATGTAATAAAGATCCTGCATATTGTGAAAGTGCTATTTTACAATAATTATGTAGATATTGAGAATGTATGTATTAGCTGTACTGAGATTAGGCAAAATAAGAGTTTATCACATTTAACCAACTGGTTTTAGAGGGACAATCTTCTTTGATTTTCTAATAATGAATCGTCAAACTTAAAAATAAAGAAACAATGGAATGTAGTAGCACAAAAGCTGAATGTTCTAAATAAAAAAAAAACAAAAGGCAAGGTAAAACAAAACAGCCTTTTTAAAAGGTCAAGCCACTGCTGAAAATTTATACAAAATGTTAAAGCTATTCAAATTCCACAGCAGAAAGGTAAATGTCAGCTTCGATCAAACAAAGAAGGAAAGATCCTCCTGTCCTCCACTAGTGACCCGTGAGGTGAAGAAATGTGTTTACTATCCTGAATTAAAAATCTTTCTGCTTGATATTTGGAGAGCTGTGAGATTTTCTTTTTTATTTAAAAACGTGACATTGCACTGTCTGGATTGTTATGTTAGAAAATTGTGAATGTGACAAAGCTAAGGCATGGGATTTAAGGGAAACAATTCAGATTACCAACCGGTTCCTCCTTATTCTATCACCCTTTTCTAATCAGGAAGGTCTCTTACCACTGAGAAGAGGCCTGTTGAGGGTGAACTGCTGGGGCAGGTCCTCGATATCTGCAATGCGCTGGTACATGGCCCTGGAGAGGTGGTCAGCATGGTAAAGGCTGCCCAGGATGATGCTGGAGAAATAGATGGGCTCAGTGAAGTAGCTCATTAAAGAGCCTTGAATGCCCACCACATTCCACCTGTGGAAGGAGATCACATGGACTCTGGGATTATGTTGGAAACACAATAACCACACAGCGACCAAACTGTTTGATTCATCAGTCAATGTATAGAATACACAGTTAGAATAAAATAATTAATTTGCACTTCTCCCTTACACATACACTATATTGCCAAAAGTATTTGCTCACCTGCCTTGACTCACATATGAGCTTAAATGACATCCCGTTCCTAATCCATAGGGTTCAATATGACGTCGGTCCACCCTTTGCAGCTAGAACAGCTTCAACTCTTCTGGGAAGGCTGTCCACAAGGTTTANCTGATTCCAATAATTTGGATGGGTGAGCAAATACTTTTGGCAATATAGTGTATCTGGATAGTGATAAATAGCAGCTTTTAATGTTTAATAAATGCCTGCAACTGGAAGAACAGTGATCAGATACTCACAACTTTACAACAAAAACACATGCAAGCTATTGCAGAAAACACTTTGATTATAAGGTTCTGGGTCTTAGTTTTTTTTCTTCTTTGTAATTTTGCAATTTCATCTTTGTGTGATATCAGACAGCAATTAGAGAACTGAGATGAAAGATTAAGTTCAGGTTTAATGTAGAAAAACAAAACCCACAAAGGTCATCACAAAGGCTGTTTTCACCTTTAATATTTGATATGAGTGGAAAAATAAGTGGTTAAGCTGGTTATTCATGAAGCCTATTTTCTAGCTTTTAGAAGGAAAAATGGTAAAAACGGTGTGAGAATAATTGCTTTTTCTTACATTACTACTTTCATGGTTACATATTTACTGCTCTTTAAACCCTGGATTGAACAGCTTAATAGATATCTCAGTAAATCAGACTATACACCCCAACCGGCTTTTCCCGGTATTTCTAATCGGTAACCTGTAGCTGGGAAATATGATATCCCTTAAATCTTGATCCAATCAATAGATTATTTTTTTTTGTGCTGTAAATATCATGACCAAGCAACAAATTATTAATAAATGAAAAACTATATGAGATATCCAAAGCTTCATTAATTAATTGAAGTATCAAATTTTTATATTTTTCTAAAATCAAAGTAGTGGAGTAGTCTGTCCATTCGGAAGTTAATTATAAACTAAAAAGACATCAATTGCTTTGAATTTACAATGGATAAAGAAACAAACCGCTTTAAGATGGCTGGATGAAAGTATTTTTTTTTCTGGACTATAAGTCCAGAAAAGCTGGACTACCGCTACTTTTTTCCCTAAGTTTTGAACCATGCAGCTTATAAGAAGGTGGAGCTTTTCTGTGGATTTTTCGTAACTTCCAGAGGGGGAAGTCAAACTTCAAAATGAAAAAATAAGGGCCTAGCATTCATTCAGAAGAACATGCTAGCAGTAAGGACGATGGAGAACAAATGTCCCAAATTCAAACATTTAACTATTTATTTGCCTCATTAAAGCTGCTGAACCAATGAAAAAACTGTGCTTAACTTCTTCAGAGCAGAAGCAAAAAGCTGAAAAAGCTCCATCTTTCAGTAGAAGCTCTTGTCACAACCCGATCCGTCCCGGAAGCACGATCCGTTCTGCAAATGCCCAAATAGACATACTTCTGGGTGTCCATAAATAATTTAAATATGGTACTAAAACTACTTATTTCTATCCTTAACTGACTAAAGAATACTAATACACATCAAAAAAAATGTCTGACTTTTGTGAGACAATTTCAATGCTTTTTACATTTTCTTTGTTAAACTGCTTCTCTGACATCATCATGGGACATGCTCAGAGCAGTCCAGCAATATATGATTAAACCATGTTTATCTGGATTTTAGTTATTTCTTTCTTTAGATTACTCTATATAGCATACGGTTAAAACTAAACAAAAAAAACATAAAAAAAACTCAAAAAGACTACATTTATGTTTAAATCCAAAGCCGAAAAAGTTAGCTCCCGGAAGTAGCGTAGGGCACAGACGAGTGATAAAAGACAGGATTTTAAGGCATTTATTTTCTCAGGAAATACATTAACACATTATATTTTAGTACGTTCACTATTTTTGGGGACGGAAAACGTCATTTAGGTATTTTTAACAAAATGAAATCAAGGACGACCCGGATGTATGTGTGCACGCGCAGAACGGATCGTGCTTCCAGGACAGATCGGGTAGTGACAGCTCTAACTGTTGCAAGCCAACAAGCTAATGGAAGCTAGCATTCTTCTTCATCCCTAATCCAGAGGCTACATGTAGAGCTCCCCCTACAGGTTTGGTGGGAGACAGTTCAATAGATATCAGTATGTACCATGATGGTGTTACTACCTTGGTTTATCTTTTGCCTACATTTTTCACAGGATATTTAACAAGGCGTTTCCCCCATTATCATACATGTTCGTAACATGGATGCTTAAATAGGATGGAATTACTTTTTTATTGTGCCACAGTGTGGAAATGTAGGCGTGCCAATGGGTTGCATGTTACACTGGGACATTTAAGACCAATCGGTATTGAAAAAGGCTTGTAATCGGATTAGGATCTGGGATTGTGGCGGCTAATGCAGCACAGTAAACTCACATGTTTAAGAAGCAGTTTAAAATTATTTGAGTTTGTTTTGTACCATAACTGACTAAAACTAAAGAAAACGGGAAAGAGATTTTTAACATCGGAATAGGGAAAGAACACTGTACTTGATGCATCAACGAACTGAAGTTATTTTATGCACAGACAGATGAAGCTTTGTAACCTGGTGCCATTTCTAAGACAATATTTAGAAACATCAAATTAAATAGAAAATTAGAAAATAAGATGCTGTTTGCTGTTGTTTAGAGAAGCAAATGGAAACTGCAGTGAAAGCTTTTCTATTTTAGAAGTATATACCAGAAAAAAACACTCTTACCAGCTTTAGCATAAGAGTACTGATCCTTAAATCATCACTATATTTAGTAATAAGTGGAACATTTCTGATTTTTTATAGTGTTCAACAGAATAATTCAACTAAAGAAATTCTACTCGTCTTAATTTGAGCCTGGGAAGAAAACAAAAACAAAGGATGCAATGCTGCACAACAGACTCTTTTGTTCCAAACATAATATTCTTGGTGTATATGTGTTTGAGCAGGTGAGTGGAAAAAATAGAGAAGAAAAAAAGAAATCTCAGGCTTTTATAGCTGCAGGCTGTAAAAAATTCAGCACAGTCAAACAGGTTCATATTATTCTCAGCAATATACACACATTGTTTTATCGCAACAGTACGGAGACACAAATTCAGCCGAAAACCTTCTGAAGGACACGCAGCGAACAAAACGAAGCAGAAACAGGCAGGAAAACTCATTGGAGTTATGTTTTCAGAGGCATTCAATTTTGTTCCTGTCAAACCTCCCTGTATTCCTGTTTTGTGTTGGGTTTTTTTCAGCAGCAGAATAGGACGCTTTGTGGCTTCATGTGGAGAGACCAAACAGGCAAAAGACGGTCATAGTAAGAGTTAGTAAAAACATAAAGCAGCATAAAAAGATTCAGTATGTAGAAACTTAAAGAGCCTGTTTAAATGAGCTGGCTCAATGTTAATGCATTAAAATGGTGGCAATCTCTTATGTTGGTAACTAAACATGTAAAATGATGGTCATATAATCACTAACTAATTACTGGCCCTTATTTACCTCAAATTTGACCAAAGCCCCCATTTGATTAGTTAACAGCAGTCATTGGATCTAACATAGAACGGCATTATTTGAATCGTAATGAACTGTGCTCCATTCAGGTTCCTCAGGAAAAAAAACGGTTCACAATGTTCCCAGGAGATTTCAACACCGCTCACAAGTACAATCATTTAGACATATTTCTGCCTAACAAAGTCAGACTGGGAAAGCCTCATTAGAAGGCAGAATCAAAAGAAAGACATGATGAAATGTGGTTCAAGTTGATGTGGGGTGGGGGGAGTCAAAGCAGCTGAAATATTTACCTATAACACGTTATATTTGCTTTGCTTAAGACCAACACTGTATTACCTTTTTTTATTATTATTATCCACAGGCCTGCATGATCCTCATTTATTCGGTTTCGGTAAACAGCTGACCTACACTGACTACATTTATTTTGTTAGTAGAGTTTTTTTCAAGAGAGTTGATGGATTAGATGACTGAAATAACTTGTACTTACTATAAAACAGACCTAAATGACTTAATATGAATGATAAACTCAAAGAAGGGTGTAATGAGTGGAAAAAATACATGGAATTAAGTTTTTTAGTTTTTTAGATAAAAATTTAAAAGGATCAGCTTTTTTCTGGAAGGAAACACATTACCTATCAAATAATTGAAATCATTTTTTGTTGAAACAATTTAAAGAAGCATTACAGAGTTATCTAATGATACTGCCACCTGTGGCCAAAACACAGAACTGCATCACTCTTGTGCTCATTCTCGTACAGTAGCTTGCGCTCATACTTAGTTTTTTTATTTTACTCTTTTCACCTTACATGGAGTTTTCATTCAGGTGTCAACAAACGATGTTTTAATCATAAAGGGTCAAATAAAAACGATTTTTAAAAGATAGTTTTCTGAAAAACTCACATTTGTCTTTAATCATATTACTTTTAATGATGCATTTCACCATCAGTTACATTTAGACTTAATTATAGGCAAATTCAAATGATAATGAAAAAAATTTACCTTCAGTTTTCAATATTTGTGTTAGATATATGACAATTAATACATTATATTTTTACTGCATTGTGGGAGTTTTGAAACCCAGATTGTTTCTTTTATGCTGTTCAGAAACAGAAAAAATTATCCCAAATCTTGTTTGAGTCCAGTGAGACTAAGCTGTGAACATATTTACACTGTGTCGCAGCGGATTCACAATATCAGCATTCAGTCACTGTGCGCTTAGGCGGAGTTTTATCCAGGCTGGAGGAGGCGAAGTGCTCTCGTGATCAGTCACAGAGGAGTTTCACCATTAATCACAGTGTTGCCTTGAACATCGACAGAGACTAAAGACGCTATGATCAGCCGAGAAAAAAAGTTCTTCCAGGGACAAAGGATTCATCAATTCACCGAGCTCTCCTCCACACTCACAGCAGAGAAAGTCATGGACTTGAATTGATAAAGTGCATCGAGGGTGGGAGAATATATCCCTTTGCAGAAATTATATTGGCAGCAAATAAAAGAAATAAGCTCAAAATAATATGGTTCATAAACATGTATTTGCACCCAATTGAATGCAAATAAACAAGAAAAAGTATTTTTATACATAAATAGTAGGAAAAAAATGTTTTTTTATGGTAGCATAGAATATTTACACAAAAAGAACATGAACTCAATAGTTTGGGAGCTTCTGCACTTTCTACATATGTAAAAATGTTGCATATGTTGTGTGTGTTGAGACCACATATGCAACAGACAGACATCCTTTTTCCCCCCCAGTTTCCATTGAATCACAGAGATCTTGGTTTCTGGTGTAGTGGCTCTCTATTACAACAACTGCAGACAAGGTAAATAGGCTGGCACACGCTGGAAGGTTCTGCTAACAAAGACTCCACCCACCCTTGTGTACCTGTTGTAGAATTGACCAGCACTCGAATCGACCGCCATATTGGCTGCCATTGGAGGGCGAGCGTGGGTCGGCCATCTGGTTCCTGGCCTGTGATTACCATCCTAAGCTAGCTGCCAATATATCAGGGTTAGCTGACTGCAGTAGCATGTTTGTGGCCTGTTGGCTAGTTGTTGCTAGCTGTGGATTAAGGCGTGTTTGCAGCTAAACTATCCATTGCCGTGGCAACAGAAGCATTGCGTTTCCCCACATCTCCACTCATTTTCATAAACATAAAAAGGTTTAACATCCAATGCATTATGTTTATTGGTAATTGTTAATTATTGGATGAAGTTAAACTTGATTTGACTGTTAACAAAGACCATATAAAGACTATTGTCACACTAATCATTTCTACAGCTAATCTGATGGACATCATCTGAGACCCTGTCAACAGACCCTATCTTGAGAACTCATTTGAAATCTTTTATGTTTGCTGATTCTTTCATGCATTCTGCATTTATTCCAGTAGTTTGTAGTGTTTGCATATTTCATTGAACATAATATTACCATCACCACCTTTCTGTTAATAATTTATAAACCAAGTTATAGAAATATACTGATGTAGAAGACATCTTGGATTTTAACTACTGTGTCAAGAAGTCCAGTCACAAAGGTAAGCGGTTAAAAACACGTGGTAATTCAGACAATTGTCAGCTATAATAATTCATCTAAAGATAATTACTTGGGTTTGCCCTTAATTTGAATGACATATTAATTAACTATAACTCCCAGTTGTAGTAACTAACATATTCATTATCTGCTGGTAAAATTGCAAAACAATGCTGACGAGGAATTTAATATTTGAGTCTTAAAGCAAAATATGAACTTTTACGTACTTTATTTCAACCCAATTACCTCGCAATCTTGTCGCTGCAGGACATGGTGAGCAACCTCTCTCCTTGAAGCACACCATCCCAGGTCTGGATGGTGTTACTGGATCGTACAGGAATGGTGCCCTCCCCTGACTCAATTTTGGTCCTGAGCTGACCTCTTGCTTTGCGGTTTGGGTGTCGGTCTCCCTGATCTGAGGAAGAAAAATTATCATAATGATCAGTAGACCTATCATTAGCTAGTGTGAAGACCTTATATTTGGAATTCACTAATTCACAATACAGAATATTTAGTTATAACCTGTATGGATATAAATATACATGCAAGGCAGAAAAAAACAATCAGAAAGACATATTTTTAAACTATTCCAGTAAAGTGATAAGTAGAAATTATAGACAGAAAAGTAAAAATTATATATTTTTGAGGAAGGTCTATTATTAAAAAATAACAAAAAATATACAACAAAGCAAATTGCTTTTCTTTTTTTTATGCGTATCCAATCACTATTTATCCAGTGTTACATTTCAATGACTTTTTGCATTGTGGGCTGAACAAGCTGTTCACTACGACACCATCTGAAATATTATGGCTGCACATTGATATTTTAAATAAGGAAGAGGCGAATCCAAGCCATGTAGGCACCATACTGAATTTTAAGTACTTATAGAACATTTACAGCTTGAAAAAATGAAATTTGATTTCAAGAGGTGATGCAGTTCATTTTACAGCGTGAGGACAGAGAAATTTGGACTTTAGAGCATGACTACAATACCCAAAAGTTTTAATGTTATAACTTACAGTCTATCTTGGACGAGTTTACTTTTCAATAAATCCAGTTTCTTCACACATTGTCGTAACCCTGCAAATCCTAAAGCTTCTGCAAACGAGGCCAATTAACTATTAACAGTTTTAGCGCAGCACATGAGTAGAGAGAGAATAAGCTATTTTGTAGTGGTATTAACTTTTGAGCAGCAGTTTGTCTTTTGTTAAATGGTGAATTGAAAGTAAAATGTTAGCTATGAATAGGTATAGAAAGGTGAAAAGGCATTGCTCAGTACACCAGAGCAGACTAAATGCAAGCTCTAAATGCTAATACTGGAACGCTAATGCTTACTTTAACGACTTGTTAAAATCACCTAGCCTCTGTATTTACCCTACATATGTAATGCTCAAAACTTAACATAATGCAAATAGATCCAAGCATACCAATTAGCATCCTAAACTGCACTATAATGCTTAACTTCAAGAAAACTGTAAAAGTGCGGAAAGCCTTAGTTCCTTTAAATCAAGACTAAAAACACATTTGTTTAGGATTGCCTTCGACTGTTCTAGTTAAACAGTTCAACTAAAACATCATTAGTCCAACTTTTTTTATTTTCTTTAGTCAAACTGTTTTTAATATTCTCTTTTATTTCTGCATTTGTTATTTTATTTATTTATTTATTTTTTTCCTACTTGCTTTGATTCTGTTTTATTTAATCATGTAAAGCACTTTGCATTGTCTTTGTACTGAATTGTGCTATACAAATAAATTTGCCTTGCCTTGCCTAAATATAGCATGCTAAAGCTATCACCTACAGATAGTACTTGTTAAATAGACTACGCGGGTATGCCCACAGTTGTTCCTCGAGGGCCGCTGTCCTGCAGGTTTTAGAGGTTTCCTTGCTTTAACACAGCTGATTCTAATGATTGCAGTTAAGACAAAGCCTGTTAATTGGCTATCAATGAAAATCACCCGGGCTAGAGCAGGAAAACCTCTAAAACCTGCAGTACAGCGGCCCTCGCGGACCGAGTTTGGGCATGCCTGTAATGGAAGGTCAGAGAAACAAAGCCCAAAATCATAACAAAACAGCAAATCCCCAGAAACTGGAATTCTAAGAAGAGAAGTTGGCATTTCTCCAACCATAAGTTAGAGATCAAACTAGCTGCCTCAAAGTGTGGCATCAGTTAAAGTAAAAAAAAAAACCTGGTCACCCTGGTTTGCTACTTTCAACCAGATATGGCTAAATATTACTGTAAGACAGCTGTTCTATCAGAAGCTTCCAACTGACATTTAATTCCTTGAAGACAGTCTTTTTCAAAATAGATCAGACTGTATGTGAGGTGACGTAGCTTCAGTAGCAGCTTGTTAATGCTAAGGACAGAGTATTAGGTGTACCAGTTATGATGCAAAAAAAATATTTCAGATTGTAATATTTAGAAATGTATATTTAAAGGTTAGAATTCCTTTTCCAGGTAAAGGATCTGGAAACACATTCTTTAGGCTTTTGTTTTTGCCTTTTCATGTTAAACAGTTCTTTAAGCACAGCAAGTTTTTGACAGCTTTACAGATATCACCAACACTTCAGAGATTCTATTTTTTTTATCTTTGAATTTAACGTAGAAGTTGATGGTGTGATTATTTGGAAATGACTATGGTTCTGTTATATTCTTAAGTAAGATTTCACAAAAATCTGTTGCACAAGTAAATTGGTATGTTTACTGACAAAGCCAGTGGCTCCAAAAGAAGAAAGCAAAAAAAAATTATGTTATCTGGGTTTTGTGATGTTCCACCAGCAAGCACCCATCCATTCAGTGACTAATTGAATGTGGCTGTTTTCTATTCAATCTGCCATGTGCAATGGAAAGCGGTTTGACAAGAGTACGAGGGAGGTTAATCAGACAGACAGAGTGGTTTAGGCTGGGTAGGAGAAAGACTGATGGAGGAGGACAGAGAATGACTAAATGCTCTAATTATCAGCGCCTTGTTTAAATATGTCTGTAAAGTGCATTTTGGACACTAGACTAGAAATCAAATAAAACAAAGCATAAGAGAGAAAAAACTACATTTAATTAAATATTGGGAGAAGCTTAACTCTGAGACATAAAAAATATGTCTGCAGAGTTTAGGACAATACATAGAAATAGTTGGCTGGTTTCATACCTTCCACTCCGGCTTCATGCGGAGAGAAAATCCTTGCGTCTCCGCATGGTGAGGTGCTGATGTACAGGTGGAACTGAACGTTGTCCTTTAATTTGTAGCCTCCCTTGTCACATGGCACAAATATAGACTTGTGATGGTCATCTTTAATGTTGCTATAATACAAAAACAATAAAATGCTTGATACATTATATCTAAGTGGGCAAAAAAATGTCAATATGATCCAGTAAATCTGTAGAAATATAAACCTTATATGACTGAATAAACAGTGTATTTGTCTGCTAACCTGAGGAAGAACTCCAGCTGGGTGTAGAGGTACCTGATGAGCGAGCGCCGGGCGATTATCTCCGCATGGCAGTCGTTAAGTGCCAGGCCACGGTCGCTCATGTACTCACCGTTGATGCACTTGGTTCCAGTGGAGACACAGATGACCTGTGCTTCCTTCACATCAGTCCCTGTTTGAGGGGCAAAAACAAAGACGTACAGGTGTATCACATCACACACTGGTTGCTGTCCCTTAACTAACGTTGCACATTGTTGTGACACTTAATCAAGCACCAATAATGCAGAAAACAGACTTTCTTTGTCCTGAGAGACGATACATTTCCAAAACTGATAAAACTTTAAATCATGCATGCCCAAGTCACTGCTTTCAATGCATACAAATTATTTTTAAAGTTCCAGTTTTTAAAATGAGACAGTTACTTCAGAATAAAATCAAGTGTCTTGTCGTGACATTTTCTAACTCTGTGAATTCCCCACCGTTTTTTTTTTTAGAAACTCACACTAAAATTAAAGGAAGGCACATTAATTGCAGCATGAATACTTAAAAACCTTCCCAGGATTTGATTCTCTACAAAATCAACTTTAATTCCTCTTGTTAAGAATCTTGTTAGAGGTTTTTTTTTTGTTTTTTTTTTTTTGTTTTCTATCAAATACCACCATAATAAGAACTGTGATTTATAGTTAGAGCAAGAAGCTCTGATAGATTATGTTTGCAATATATACATTTAAAAAAAATTGTTTGGAATTGGTTACTTCCAATGTTCACTGGTATTTCACTTATGTCCTCTATAAGAGCAATGCAAGAACCAATTAAGAATGATATATTGCACATTTAGTGCATTTATTTTTTGGGACTTCAACTAAGATTACTTTCATTATTATTTCACCCGAATACATTGCTCTAATCTTGTCTCACTTAAGGCTGGTTAATGTTTGATGCGTCTACCATAGGATAGACCTAATACTGTGGCTGACTCTAGGGGGTATTGTTCGGCACAGGCTGCTACCTTACAACATAAAACTTTATATAGAAGTAGAAAGAAAAGTTTTCAATGCCTCTTCAGGTCATCATAAAGTGGCTGAAATTTCTTTCCAAGAGATGATTGAATTTGTTCATCATAGTGATACTTATAGGCCAAATCATAGCATGTCTATAAACGTTTATACTTATCCTGCCAGTAGGAGTCTTCGCTTGCCCACCATGTAAACTGAGTTCAGACGCCGCAATGCTTTCACGTATAACAAGATACTGTGTTAACTGTGTTAGTCTATAGAAACTTAAAATACAAAAGCAGAAGAATCAAACATGTCTTGGCTTCTTTAAAACCAACTTGCTGAGAATCGGCTCTTTAGCAGCTTATTTATCACTAGAGGTTCAGTAAGAGAAATTCTAACATGGAGTAAGATCCTTTTGTAGAGTTATGTAAGATTTGTTCCTGTAAAGTGCCTTGACGTTATAACAACGAAGATGAACAATTTCTCAACTTGACTACTGTCATACAATATGGTCAAATGCAAAAAGAAAAGATTTAGAGAAACTTCAAATAATGCAGAATAAAGCTGCCCGTGTAGCATTAAATTGTTCTTACAGGACCAGTATAAATACCATGCATGCAAATCTAAGCTGGCTAAAGGTTCATGACAGGGCACTAGCTTTGCTATTATTCTCAACGTGGAAAATCTTAAAACTCCAGAGTCCACTGTTTCTGTTTGTTCAATTTTAAAATAATTTGGACTCTCATGGTTATGCCACAAGACATGCAGCTGAAGGACGAGTTGTAATTTCTAGGGCGAAAACTAATTTTCTCATATGCACCTTTACTTACAGAGCAATGAAAGAATGGAACTCATTGCCATTAATTCTCATAAAAGTTGTACATAAATCTGCTTTTAAAATGCAACTTAAGAAGTTTTTAGGAGCAACTTATCTATAAATTAAATAGTTTCATATTCTAATTTATTGTAACTTATTCATAAAATGTTAAAATTTTAAATTGTAACTTTCCCCTTTTCTATGAATGTTCAGTCTTATTGATGTGTATATGATATTTGTCATCTGTCAAACATGTTCATGAATTTACATTGTGTACTGTATTTTAATGATGTGGACCCCAGGAAGAGTAGCTGGGTGTAAAGCACAGCTAATGGGGATCCTAATAATAAATAAACAAAAAAAATAAACAAACGTGGGATGTTATGGCAGTTTGCTCTGTATAAATAAACTGAATTGGATTAAATATAAGACAAATTGTCAGTAAAAAAAGTGGTAAATATCATACATGTTTTGATCTTGTTTTTCATGACACGGTTAACATCCAAATTGCTAATCTTTTTGTTTTCATGTCCCTTTGAACGACCGAAGCATTCCCTAAAACACAAAAATTCGCAACGGGTCTCCTTGTCCAGTTTTACCTGTTGTCATGACGACTCCTGCCAGGACTTTTCGTCGTGCATGGGGGGAGGTGAAGTTGTCTGTCAGCTCACTGAACTTGTCCACCACCAGGCGAGACACAGCGTCAGCCAGAACCTGGAGACACAGACAAGCGAGCAGGAGGACACATGCACATAACCGTGCAGACACAAAAAGCTTGCCTTAGATATGTCAGCCTTCAGAGCATGTCTGATGTTATCCCCCCCTGGAGCACTATCTACCTGTCACAGTGCTCGCATCTGACATCAAACAAGAGTCACAGACTTGAAACAGCAACAAGTGAAACTGGCCTGACCCCCTCTGAGGTAAGCATAACAATCTTTTAAGCAGCACTGTTGGAGTTTGGAATGACAGTTTTGGTTTATCAGCTCCCTTCTGAGAGCACAAACAAACAAATAAACCTGCACATCAGTTGTGAGCGAAGTGTTTTCCTGCTTTCTAGAACTTTATCTCCAGCCAAACATTTGAGGAAAGCTAAAATTACCTTCACACATCTTTAAGTTTTTGGACAGCCAGCCCCTCTTGCAGGCTGTTTAACCACTGCTAATGCGATAGAAAATGACCACAACCAAAAGATGACGGCTGGTTGATCACAAATTAAAGAAATCAGTCTAATATTACTTCCCTGCTACTTTAGCTGCCCACTTAAAACCGGATGACTTCAGCTTTTAATGCCAAGGACAAAAAAGCCTTTTAAACTTTATAGATGTAAAAAATACTATTTACTTGTCCTGCTGTTTTGTTCTCTCTCACAAAATGCGTGATGAGGAATTTGTTGTCCGAACCAAAATAAAAACAAATTAAAATTAAAAATAAGAAAGAAAAAGATGTTGAGATTCTGCCAGCCTGTTTTCTCCAATAAGTGCTATGCCACATAGGAAGGGATAACAGAAATTAAAATATCGTGCAACTGGAAATTAGTTTGAGTAATTAGTGTGGGTGTCACCAATGATATAGGCAGCAGGACAAGATGAGAGAGGGAACAAAGAAAGAAAAAAAGCCTGTTGACAATGTCAGGCTGATTGGCTTTGCTGAATGAGTTAATTTTCTCTCCCCACTGACACTCATCTCAGACAGGCAATGCGACTTCACTTCTCTGCAAACCGCTGTGAAGGAGGCTTTGATGACAGCTTTTTAGATTAGTACAGTTTGAAAGGTTGACTATTTGGCAGTTTGCTTCCTGTAATCAAACAAAGCTATATATTAGCTTCAGAGGAATACATTAGTTTTAGATGTGTGCTTCATCCTCTACCAGAACCTACTAAAATAACATGTTTTCATTGATACAGACATGGTAAAACTAAGTTCAACTACTGGTTTAACATCAAATAGAATAACGTTTAATGGTATTTTCTTAAAGTAAGTTTTCTGTAAGACTTAAGTAGTGTTGGCCTAGTGGTTGGTGCAGTGTGCTTGTGCTCTGAGAAGGTTGCAAGTACCCGGTTCGATCCCCACAGACTGCCACTCTGGGTCTCTGAGCAAGAGCCTTAACCCCACATTGCTCGCTGGGCGCCGCACAGTGGCAGCCCACTACTCCCAAAGGGGATGGGTTAAATGCAGAGAGTTAATTTCTCCACTGTGAGATCAATAAAGTTTGTTTTCTATTTTTCTTTTTCTACACTTTCTGGTTTCACCATGATGTTGCTTCAAGTTGGCTCTGCAGAAGTTAATTTATGTACAGTTGTATATCCTTTGGTCCATTCTCACTGTTCTGCTGATGACTCCATTTCATCATCTGGTAAAAGGCCTTAGGTTTTACTTTAAAATACTGGAAAAATTGGCGTCCTACTAGACTAAATGACTGCAAGTTGCCCAGGTAAACTAGGCTGGGTGCAAAGCAAGTGCAAATCACCCCCCTCCGCCTCTGTGCCTAACAGTTGCAAGTAATGGTTTAGATAATGTGCTTCATTTGGCTGCACCTAAATTCATTGTTTCAGAAGTCTTGCGGTTAATTTAAGCTTTTGCACCATTTATATGACAATATTCCCCAGACGATACTTCCAAAAAATTCATACTTTATTAGTCTAACTGTATCCCTATTTTCATAAACTGTAGGATTTAATCTAATTCGTATAAAATCAGTTCATAAGGAGTAATTTTACAAAGCACATATCAAGAAAAATAGTTGTCTCAAAAATGTTTATTTAATTAATGATGTTTTTATTATAAAATGATGGACTTTAGTCACTGACATCTTAAACTGCTTTGAGAAGGTTAATGCTGATTTATAAGTTTGCCTTATGGAAGGACTCCTGCTATTACAGAGATTCACAAGGCCAAAGATCAGACAAACAAAGGAATTTAATTAGCAGCTTTTGTTCTCTACTTTCCCTTTAATGTCAAAAAGCCACTTAGTTTCCTTTTTTCCATAACCACACATCTGAGATCATCTGTACCTCACCAGGTAGACATATGTAAAGCATTACCCAGTAAGAGCATAACTAATAAAATCTTTTAAGCTTGCATACACGTTTCTTGTTAAAATCAATGCCAATCATGCCCGTCTTTGATGACTCTAGTTGTTCCATAACTTTGCACATTAGTGCTGCAGACTGGCACTAAGCCGCTCCCTTTACTGTCAGCTGAAACCATTAACAATGGCTGACTATGATTTAGATACAGCTACTTTTATTTAAAAAAAAAAAATTCCTTAAGGCCAAATCGTATCCTCAGCTTCATTACAGTTCATGGAAGTGACCATTTAGTAGCACTTTTTGTCCAGGTTTGGAGCTAAAGAGCTGTACTGATGGCTAAACTGCAAGAAATTAATTAACTGAGTGACATATAATAAAAGGTTGCTGTGAGCAAGTGAAAAGAGAACATCACACTGTGTCGTTACCTTGCAGAACCACTGAGTTCGCATGTTGTATGAAGTGTTACATTTTATGTTGTTTTTATATGTTAATGTATATTAATAGATAAGACTTCCCCTGTTAGCCATTATAGGTGGCGTTGGGCACACTCAGGCACCACTGCTTATATTGAAACATGTCATCAATACCATGCTGATTTAATGGGGAAACAGCATGAATCTGTCCCAAAAACATAAAAAACAAAACAAAAAAAAGTCTTGCTAAACTAATACAAAAGCAGTGTGGAGATTGTGCATTACAGTGTTGACAAGTCTAAAATATTAGCTATAAGGATCCTGTCAGTTGTTTTGAAAAGCTCAAAGAAAGTTTCTGAATTCAGGGGTGGACTGGACAGCGGCAGGAGTGGGATATTTAATGGTGCTTTCGGTTATACCTGGGACATATACCCCCTTTTCCTAGCTTTGAGAGTGGTCTGTCAGTTGCATTGCCAGAGAAACACCGAAACTTTCAGAGTAGCAGAGAGAGAGAGAGAGGGTAAAAAAGAAAAAAAGCCAAACTCTGGCTGGCAGTCAATATTCATTCATAATGGAGCAGGTGAGACATAAACACTAGTGTTGAAAATTAAAAACCTTAGCATAGCCTTTGCAGCACAACTAGGTTAAAAAATATTTGTGTGATGCTGAAATTGTATGTCAGATTCTGTAAACTCTTCATAAACATGAACAACAAATGAATACCTGAGTATTGAAATCCTTGTATTATATAAGTCAAACCTTTAGTTAACCATGAAAATGATTTGTCGGGTATTCTAAATACTGTATACATCGCTTTACCTTTTCCAAACGTTTTGGGACATATATTTCGGGTTAGTAAATTTAAGTTAATCAAACTGCCCAAAGCAGAATATCATCCTATTTATAAAAGTTTATTTAACTTAAAAAATAACCTGTTTTGGTTACTTTTGACACAACTTCTACCTGTGCAGCCAAGACAACGCATAGCAATGGTTCCCGTGTCATACTACTGTATGTCCTATGTGGCGATATACATTAGTGGCTTTATAAATGAGGAATAGATTAATCCAAGAAAATGTGCTTCATCAGAACAGAATTTATTAAGATGTGCCTGACCTATAACTGTAGTTTTATTTTCTTCTCAAAATCTATTAACTTCCTAACTGCCTTTTCTCTTTCGACAAAATTATAATAACTATTCTACCCAAGTCATTTAACAGAATCCTGTTGAGGAGTTTTTTTTTTTTTTTGGAAACAGCAATCATTACTGCTTTCATCGGGTGTTAAACAAGAACGTCTGCTGCCGTATTTATTTCTAAGAGCGCAAAAATTGCTTAATCTCTTTGCATAGTTACAGAAAACGTGTGCTAATCTCTCTCTGCCAGTCTGTGGGTTTGGGTTCTCATGTAGGACACAATTGGACAGGCTCAAAAACAGTTTCTTACCTTGTGCATTAATTGCACTCAACATAAGATCCTGCCATGTGTTGCTTGTTATTGTATTGGAACAGTCACTTTTTTTTAAATGTTTTTCATGTTCATACAGACATTATATTCTGTTCTATTGTTGGGTAATTGCAGCTCACTTCTCTTGCTTTGATATACATTATTATTACATCTGTTTGTAACATTTATGTTTGGATAGAGTAGCCAATACAGTCCGTCTTTTACTAATTAAACCAATTAAAATCTAACTTTTTTACATTTGTTTAGTTCTTGAGAAATTTGGAAAGACAAAAAAAAAAAAAAAAAACTTACCTGGGGAAGGTGAAGTTGCAACCCCTCTCTTGGTATGGGTTGCCTGGACGGTGTCTGGTCTAGTTGCATGTTGAAGAGAGCAGAGAGGGCGGCCTGTGCTGCCCGGGCTTTCGCCAACTTTTTGTTCCGCCCTGAGCCTTCAAACGTCTGTGAGTCCACTGTTACTGACATCACAAAATTCTTGGCATGACTTTCACCACTCTCTGAGACAAAGTCATACTTGAGGCCTGGCCTGAGCTCATTGAGGATCATGACTGGATTTTTGCCAGTGGAGGGTGAGCTGAATACAGATGGAGGGGGTAAAGGAGCCTGGGCAAGGTTGCTGCCAGGTGGTGTGGGTAACGGATACTCCCCTAGTGAGTTTGTACCGTTGGAGCCTAGATAGAAGGATTCTTCAGGCGCGGCGGGTGTCTCAAAGCCATTAAAGAGCATGTCAGGGAAGTCTGCTTGATCTGATGTAAAGTCAGTATTCACCGTCAGTGTACGACCCATGGCCAGGTGGGCCTCAGATGCATTGGGGAACTGAACAAATGAACGCAGCGCTTTCTCGGCTGCATTCAGCTTAGCCTTCTTCTTGGTCGGACCCATGCCCTCAAACATCTGCCCATTAACCTCCACAGTCATGACAAACACTGGTGCATGGACCGGCCCAGTCTGAGACAGCAGCTTGTACTGCAGACCTGGTTTGATCTCATTTAGCTGCATCAGAGCATTTTTGGGCAGCACCGGCCCTGGTGTTTTCTTGCGCTTCTTTGCCCGGAACTTGGAATGGGCGTGCCCATTGTTCCCCTCCTCTAAGGGGCGCTTTCGACTGCCATGGCCGCTTCCATTGGGGAGCTGATCACCGACTCCCATCCCGTCTTTGCAGGACACGTTGTCCAGGTTTCGGTTTTCCTTAACGTCTGTGCTGCTTGAACCTGCGGTGCCCAGAAAGAGTAACTTACAACGCCTTCGTTGCAGGATCTTGTAAATGCAAAATTTATAGATTCCTTTATCACTCTTTGGAACTGAACCAATGATTTGTGTTCCATTATAACAGCAAGACAATTATATAATTAGGATAGAATTTATAAACCTCACAGAAAAGACAAATACAAAAAAAAACTGTTTCCTCAGATTAACAGTGAAAGCTATAGCTGGGTACCTTTGTAAACATTTTGCTTTTTAAACTCAAAATTAAGCCAACTACTCTTCGGGTTCACTCAAAGTTACTACAGTTATAAAAAAAGTGATAATGTGTAGTATTTCCATAAAGATATAGACAATAGACATTGCACATGGACAGGGCGAACAAACAACAGGCACACAAAAAACAGACTTAAAGGGTTCCTTTTTGACCCAGTTAATAATTGTTTCTAAAGGAAAACCAGAACCAATTGTACCCTAGACTAAGGGGAACACATATCACTGATTCCAGTTAGCAAAGTGGATGGAATGTTGGGAAAAATTTTCATTTATAACATCCTTCAGCAAAGGCTTGATAGGTTACTCCTTGCGGTACTCAAGAGAAAGAGAGGCCGCAGTGTGCATGAGTGGGATTGTAGGTTGGGTTGAGGGAGTGCAGGGAAAGTAGTGCAGGGGTAGGAAGCTGAGGACCAGGCAAACAGGAGAGTACATCAAAGAGGCATCAAAGAGGAGAAGACTCCACCTACTGCAGGATCCTAAAGGCTTGACTGGCGACACGGTGGAGGTTAAAATGCAGTTTACACCATTAACATGATTGCTTTTTTTTTTCTTTTCTTTTTTTAAAAAAAAATAAAGAATCCCGTATTGAAAATGAAGAAAGTCTTAAGACACAAACAAACAAAAAGGTTTGCTAATGAGGTGCCATTCATAAGACCCTGCGCCTCTGAGATCCCCCCTTGGAGCTTGTCAGAGAGCAGAGTGTTGACAAAATGTTTTGACATGCCATTACCAACTGCACACTGCTACTGACATGTCCTGAGTCAGAAACAAAAAAAAACCTAAGATCACAAACTGCAATTCTTTCAGTTTATGACCTGAAAACATGCAATCTGTTCATCAGCATGCATTTAGAGCTATGCCCTTGTGTTGCAAATGAAGACAGGATCAAAATGTAGGTTTTTGCCACCAAAACAGTTTAAGAGGTAAACCAGAGCTAGATCTCACCTTTCTTTTATTTTTTTTCCTTCATGGAGAGCAGAAACTGCAGCACTTCAAAGAGCACCACATGTGTTTTTATATCATCACCAAATAATTGCTGGGTTTCTATTGGGTGGAGAGTTACATGGCTGCTGGTCGTTTCACCCTTTTTCAAACTTTTGTATTTCCCCAACTTTGCGGCACCAATTTACCATGGAACAGCCATCTTTGTTTTAATCTATACACAACAAGGACACTTTTCGTACCACCTTAGTGGTGATGATAAAAAAAGTTTAAGCCTGCAAATAATCTAATATCTAATATGGGATGTAGTAATGCGTTACCAATAAATCAGGAGGAGGTCAGTCCTTTTGTTGAAATTCCTCCTCTGAAACTTATACATTTATAGTGTAATGCTGGTAAATAAAATCAACAATCCAAATTATGTAACTTCTGTTAAATGAAAATGAGGTTAACTTCCATTAATGAGTTTAAATCAGTGGAAAATGGTCTTATTTGTGTTTGTTAGAAATTAAACACAATCAACCTAAATAATAATAAAATGGTAAAACCATATTTACCTCTTATTTAAAAACAAAAGCAAATTTTAAGTACATGGATGCCAAATAATTAATCTACAACTAAAATGGTAACATCAAGGTAATATCCAGATTAACGGAAAAAACGACACTAAATTGGATAGGGAGACTACCGATCCATTATAATGGTGTGTGTGTGTGACACATTTACCACTCCTTAGAAAGTTCTGATTTAAACTTTCCTGAAATAAAACCACAACAATGTTAAAGGAGTTACTCTATGGTTAAAAAAGTTAGCAGTGAAAGGATGTAAGCTTTTTTTTATAGCATGCTATTATTGTTTAAACTTGGATAAATCCCTTAAATTTCCCTTTTAACAAATTCTGGAGATATGCATTTCAAACTCATCTAAAACATCGAGCTTTTAAGTGTCTGTTTGCTTTTTGTTAAGAAACAAACAAAAAAAAAACTGTAGATATTAGACTCGACTCCAGTTAAATAGTCTATGAGACCAGTTAGGGACCAGTGCTGGTGTAGCTCTAAAACAGCTTTGGTGGAAAGAAAGGCCTTGAAAACAAAATAAAACAAAACCCCAGACAATCCCACAGCCAATCAGGTGCTGGAACCTGGACTCTAGAAATATATATATGGCTTACAAAAATGAAACATAATTAATGTGGTTCATAGGTTGTGTCTCTGCATTAGGTTATATTAACAGGAACCAACTAGTGTGTTATATTTGAAATGTTTAGATGTAATTTCTTTCATAAAATCAGATAATTACTGTACATTTCTTTATCAGTTTCATCCGTGCGGCTCTGATATTAAATAAAACCAATAAATACGAAACATTAATAAATATCTTGCATGCTGCAAATTTACAGTGAAGAAATGGCACACAAAAACCTGCAGCTTCTTTTCTCATTATTATTCACAACACTTTATTTAGGCAAAACACCATTTAATATATCTTACCCTCAAACACAACTTCTACTATTTCTATTAAGTGTAATAATGAGAATCTGGATACCCAGCAGAGCTAAAAACTCAAACCAACAACTGAATCAGACATAAGAGGAAAAAAAGGCATAAAGAAAAAGCCATGCATGAAATGATGGAACAGACATGCAGTTGTGGTCACTGACATGCTGGAATTTGTGTAATCAGCATTTTGAGGTAACTTTTAATACTTTGAAAAGATTTAAAGTAATCTGTTGTAATTTAATGAGTGAAACATCTTGACTTAATTTTCAGTCCAACGTAGCTGTTGGGGTTTTTGCTCTATTTTATCAGATTAGAGCTTTAAGAGCTGGACGGGTTGTCACATCAAAGCTACAACATTAGCTCTTTTCTTCCCCTGGTGTTCCCTCGGTATTAAAGAAGTAGAATTGTGTGAGCTAGGACTGCGTTTTATCTTCAGATATATCTTTTATGTATA
Source organism: Cyprinodon variegatus (assembly GCF_000732505.1). NCBI lineage: Eukaryota > Metazoa > Chordata > Actinopteri > Cyprinodontiformes > Cyprinodontidae > Cyprinodon > Cyprinodon variegatus. The sequence goes on from NW_015150774.1 coordinate 846,592, forward strand.
TCTGGGAATGAAAATGTAAATCGAGGCTTCAGAGGCTTTGAAAGGCAACAAAGACAATTTAGCAGCAGCATATTTCACATGACAACATACCCTTCCACAAAGTGAAGGCAGAATATGACGACAATCACACCTTTTCATCTTTATCAAGATTTAAAATACTGTTGGGACTACAGCTAACTTTGAGTGTGATTGTTGTGGGTGTAATAGGAACACAGCTCCTGTGTCTAATTAAAATTCAATAAGCTTGAGCACAGACAAAGCTGGGGGAGAATATCTGGTGTATCCCAAATTGGGATATGTTATCAACATTAGGCTTGATTTAAGTTAATATGGCCTATTTATCTGTTGATGTATGAATGTGTTTTTCCTTTTTTAAGACAAGACATAAAATACCTTGCTATAGATATTTCAAAAAGAAAGTACTTCAGTTTGCAATTCTCAGGTTCTAGAAATATATATATATTTTTTTAGATGATAAAAATTGTTTTCCCTGTTTCCAGGATTATTAAATCTTGTCCTAAAATCTACCCTTAGCTTGTAGCAGGAAGGGGTTTGCTGGTTGACAGCAAACAGACCAGATGTCAGTAATGTTTGCAGATATCTGTTAATGCCCATCAGTCTGGAACAATTTTAGCTTCACTGCCATTTCATTCTACATCTAGAAATATTAAGGAGAAATATTAATAACATTATAGACAGCTGCCACATTGTCATAACTGTTGAGCTTTGGATTTGAAAATACGAGACATTTGACGACATCCGCTCCAGTATCCATTATATTTTAAGACAGGTGTGCAAGAGATCTAAGATAAGGTGATTAGATTTTGACTTGTGATGCTAGCGACAGTTACATTTGGAGAGGCAGATGAATGTCATATATAATTTTATAATACAATAAATCAGAAAATTTGGGGGAGATTGCTAATACAGCTGAAAGAAGTATAAAATACTGTAAACAGGAGACTTGACGGCTCAGACAGAGCAGCCAATTGCAAGGAAACAACGCCACAGTCTCTCTCTGCGCCTCACTGACAGATGTGCATCGGGGAAAAAAGTGCAATGTGCCCATTTTAGACTCCCTTTCTTTCATTAATGTTAGAGCTAAAAGGCAAACTCATCTAATGATGTCCTGGAAGGGTGGGAAATTAAGGCATTTGTCAGAGACATAGAAATAGGTACACTTGATTATAAAACGATGCAGCTGAATATGCAAAGCATAGTATGAGTGCAATCCGCTGACGTACGTGAGGGTCTGAAGTAGGCATGGGAATCGAAAACCGGTTCCTGTTCAGAACCGGTTCTGTGTGTTCCAATTCCATGGTACCGTCTGGCAACTCCCTTAACGGTTCTTTTAACGGTTCCAGGAAGCACCAGAGCCGCTCGGGGCAGCACGACTTACGTCACGTTTTTGACGCAAGTTACGTACGCGGCATTCAGTAAGCAAGTACGACGTGACCAGGCGTAAGTCTAGAAAAGCAAAACAAAAAAACGGCATCTCATCGGGTAAACCGATCAAAAGTTTGGATGTAAAGTGGCAATAATATCAGCGGGAGGAAATACATCCAAAGTGCAGACGAACAAATGCTGCGTTTTTGATGCTTCTGGACAGAAGCTAAAGTTACAACCAGCATGGAAGGCAACTCTGGTAGTAAGCAGCTAGTTTTATATCACTGGCTGTGCTTAATATGGTTCCTAGTAAATCATATGCCATTTCTGGAAATAAACCAGTTTCCTACCTCTCTTTGGGGTTATTAAACATGCTATGATGTTGCTCCGCCATTCAGGGAGCGAGAGAAAGGTGACGCTCGTTTATTTAAATCAGGGGGAGATGAGTTTATTTCTCGAAATTATACAGTAATGCTTTTTCATTAAACAGATGCCTTCTCCATTAGATTTAGATGACTGTGAGAAGACAGCTAGCCTGACTGGCTCAGAGGCTGGCAGCTCCCGTTCACTGCCTTCTGTTTTCGCCAAGGCAGGCAGAAATAGAATGTCTCAGGCGAAGGTAGACGAATGTCACCGTGCACTTACCAATTTCATTGTTTCACAGAATCAATAAAGAAATCAAAATCATGAAAATTTTATCAATTCCCAACCTAGTCTGAAGAAATAAATAATATTTTAAGCTACAATTAGGTTCTTTCATATTTCTTAAGTACATATGTTCCATTTTATGAACTTGCAGGATGTATAGTGCATGTGTTTCGGGACTGAGCATTTTTTTGCTGCTTCGAAACAGGTAATTTACTTACTTACTCCGGTCTTACATTTTTTTTTTTAAATTCCTTTCTGTATTTAAGGATCAGCTGACCATCTTGGAACAGCATCTAAATGAATGAGTGCCCCAAAGTGGTCAGATAGAGAACAGCTGATATTCAGACTTATTTTACATTTTTTCAAGCATCTGGTTTCCTCAGGGAAAGTAAGTCCTTCAGAGTGCAGACAGAGCTTGTGAATAGTGTTGCATGAAATCAAAAAAGGTTTTTGTTGGGTCACTGTTGAAATATTTGAGTAGCATTAGTGTAAATATGGTAGCAGTTAGAAACATAAGGTAAGGCAGTATTTAGGAGTTGTGGTGCTACTGAGTTTTTAAAAATGTTACAATGTCTTAGGTTAGCCTACCTTAGTTTCTGATCAAACTAAATACAGAATCTTAAATGCATTTTTTAGGCAGGATATTTAGCCTCAAAACCTGGACACCTCAAAGTCATTGAGTTGATTAAGTTACTTCTCTATTTGCCTGAAACTTATGCAGGCAGTAAAGCGTTTCTGTGCACATGATGTATAAAGTAATAAACCTAACATGTGAATGAGAGAGGGCTAAAATTGAAACACTGAATCTTGATATATAACGTCAGTTATGTACTGAATTTAAAATTAGGTGCAATTGTGTAGAATTACAGAGCATTCATTTACACTACGTTAATACTTCATATAAGTCGTGTTTATTTGTACACTGGAGTTTGGATTGAAAGGATGTAAGAATATGGATAAAACAGACTATTATACCATGTATTAATTCATCAAACCGAAGAATTCAACATACCTTAATTTCACCACAAATATTTTCTCACTCAGATCTAAATGGTCAAGTATTTCCCAACACAAGAGTTTTTATCTTAACATTTAATCCAAACCCAATTTCTTACTTCATTTTAGTCCTGAGACACATAATGCTTTTTTTTTTCGACAGTAATGAGTAAACAACAAAACTTGACACTGATTACGCAACATACAAAAAGAGAAGGATAAAAAAAGCAGGCAGACAGAAAGGAGGGAACAAAAATAAAGGTAAGAAAAGATGGACGGACCAATGAGAAACATCAAGATGGACTCACTCATGTTTTCCTCCTCATCCACATCCATGGCGTCAGGTTTGTTTTGACCTGTGAGCAGCCTCGCCCCCGCCGCACCTGAGGATCGGAGGACAGAAAGGCGGAGCGTGTCAGCACATACAGAGCAACACACCAACATATTCGGAAAGCTTGAGTGGCTACAGCGATGATGAATTTCCTCGCCTGACATAGCGGCACACACACACAAAGAAACATGCACACATTGCGCTGTGTAAGAGCTCCTGATGTAAATATATAAATATTCAGAGACGGGGAGATATCAAGGTGAGAGAGAGGCCCAGGGCTGACAGGCCTTAATAGCAGGAGCAGTCTATTGTGACTTTAATATCCTTGCGATTAGACCTCATTTCCCACTGCCTGCAGAGAGATATGCAGCTCCTGACATGGCCAAGTCACTCCACTGCTGCACACATGTGACTTAGCCCAAGGTGGAGGGAGCGATTAGAGATCCATTAAGCAACACTTTTAAACTAAAACTGAATCAAAAGATTTCCTGTAATTGGAAATATTCGCTTTAAATGACGACAACTGGTAAACCTTTGGACTGTATGACGGTTTGAAACTTTTCAAAAAATGTTTGGCAGAGATTTGCTTAAAGTTGCCCCTAAATGTATGAATGAGTAATTTAAGATGTACCTACCAACTAGGGCGGGACGATACAGAAATAAAGCATATCGATAAAAAACAAAATGCATATTGATCGATATCAATAATTATCTAAAAGATTAAAAACCATATTTTAAGTGCAGCTCAGGCCATTTTATAATATTGCTAAATTATTTACTTAAACAATCACAGAATTCCAATCAAATCTTTATTTAACCAACTTTTTTAACCATAACTGATTTCTTTTTAAAGAAAAATAACTCAACATAAGAGACCTGAGTGACGCTGTTAAACAATTGCTTCAGGTTCCATTCTCTGTCTATGTAGTGAATTGAGAGGCTGAGATAGGACTTGGATATGTGACTTGAGCAGAGGTCCGATGTTGTGGCGTAGTGAGACACAAATTGCAGCTCATTTTGCACTGATTCCTTGCTTCATTGTACAAATTAAGGAGCTCTAGTTAGAGAAAAATCGCAGCGCAGAACTTCGCATCGTAGATTAAGAGTGGCGAGCGATAAGAGTGATGTCCTTATGCTGGTCGGAAGGTTGTCATATTAATCACAAAGAAGGAAGCACAGTTTAGCTCGCTTCTCCTGCTTTGTTTAGGCAGAAGTTCCTGAAGGTTGCGCCGACGATGTTGAGAAACAGCTCGTCCTCGATTGGGTGTGAGTGGCTTGGATGATAAGACAAGTTGGTTCTGTAAAAAGACTTTGTTTTTACCGGTTCCCAGAAAATATTACAAATCACCAAAATTTTGTTTCTGTCTGACTTGCTTTAACCGAAATATTGCTGAACTGTTAAGCTACTAAAACCCTTATTTGGGACAATTTCCTCCGCCTTTCCTGCTGAAACTCTTCATAAGCTTAGTGTTGTAATTTGAAAGGGTGGCGCATTGTGACGGCGTTCCTGGGGTCTGTGACTGTGATTGGTTGGTGGGAAGTGGCGACTTAAGCATCAACCTACGATGAAAAGGAAGGAAAACTGTTTCTATACTGAACTTTTATCAGCAACTTTTTTTTCTATTGCGCCACAGGTCTATTGATGGATATATATTATTTAATTATTGTCCAGCCCTACTACCTATCAAGTAGTTCCAAGTACAGTTCAACTAATTCAACTGATTTTTTTACTTATTGCCAACTTTGGCAATAAAGTGGAAGATTTAGTTGCCACTATATTAGGTTTTGTCGAACTTCAAATCCCCCAATTGAATTCCCATGTCTGCTACTTCCTCTAAAAGGTATGTCTATGAATGCTTGTAACCACAGCAACAAGCCAACCATTGCTCCAGAGGTGAAGGAGGATTAAGGCAGTTATAATTACAGTTTCTATAAGCATATAGTTATTCCTCAAATTATGGAATATCATAATCTGATTGGCATTAGGTCTGAAATGTCTATAGAACCAAGTCTATAGTGGAGTAGAGACAACTGTAAAGACAACAATGAGAATGAGGAGCAGACTGTAGTTTTTGAGAAAGTTTAGGTCAGAAGGATGATCCTCTAAAAGTCTGTGCTGGTGGGGGTGATTTCTTTCATCCATCATCTGCGGAGGTAGCAGCATGAGAGCAAAAGGTTTAAAGAAGAATAAAAGCTAACAAATAAATAGAAGCACAACAAGGTAATAAAAAAAGTAATGCACTAATTTTTAATAGAACTGATTTCTGCAACAGTTTCTCGCAAGTCTGCATAAAAAGTTCAGAGAGCTGCAGCTGACCCAGAATGCTGCTCCCCGCGTCCTCACCAAAACTAAGAAAGATGAGCACATCACCCACTTGCAAAAACTATTGCACTGATTCCCTGTTTCTCACAACTTAGACTCTAAAATACTTCAATTAAAACATTACTCAAGGGCTTAGGCTTAAAATACTTTAAAGACTTCCCTTCAATTTATCAGTCGCCCAGACCTCTATAATAAAATTATAAAAGCTGCGAAACCATGAGTTTCTTTAAGGTGGGAGGATAAACATATTTTTGCAGGGCAGACATTGACTGCTATCTAAACATTAGTTGTTTTTTTTCAGTCCAACTTTCGTTCCATTTTTTAAAACAATTATTTTTACAAATAAATATTGTTTTGATTATTTTGTTACCCTAATACCACTGCGATATACTTTTTGCTTTCTTTCTCATGACAGCCCTTTGAATGGGGCCATTGTCGTCATGGTTACCGAGGTCAGGCACACCTGGATTACTCAGTTCCTCCAGTAGAGAAAGACAGAAAACAAAGGAGCTGCTTTAAGTTCAGGAAGCACTAGAATTGTGCACAGCGTCCATGGTCTCCATTGTTTGGATACGATTTTTACAAAGAATTCTTCTGAAAATGAAGAACATCATTCCTCTTCATCAGAAGGTCAAACAACAACAGAGTGTATTGCGTTAAAGGCTTCTCCAGCTACATCATAAAAGAAACCCCTAGATGAAATCCATGTCTTCCTACAGCTATTAACTATCTAAAAAAAGAAAAAAAAACCTATAAAATTTCATTTCTCTTTGGTATCACTAAAGTAGTCTGGAATTTGATTACATTTGAAAATAACTGAATCAAAAAGATTCAAATAAGTTGGAAAAGCTTTATATTCTACACTTTATGATATAAAGAATACAAGAAAGAATACTGATGGCTAAATGATGGGTATCATTTTTAGTTGTAGCATGTTTTGTGTGATCAGTAATTGTTTCGACAGGTCAGAATTGATTATCAACCTTACCTCTCTAGTGTTTTTGCTAATCTTGATTCATTCTTCAACAATCTCTGCTTCTTATCATTCTATGACAAGTTAGAGCAGATGTGTGATTAGAAAAACAAACAATAAGATTGGCCTCCAGTTTAGGTATTCTGCTAACGGGTCATCTAACAATTAATATTATTAAATGACTATTGAAATTGGTTTGTAATTCATTCCCAAAGAGCACCAAATAAATTCGGAGAGAAAAAAAAAAGGTCTGTAGGACCAAAGCAGATGAGCCCAATCTTAGCTATATTGCAAAAAGAGTGTAAAAATCTAAACGGGAAAAGAAGAAGAAATGAACATCATAAAGAGAGTGGGTGAAGGCAGAAAAAATATGGCACAGTGATATGGAACAGATTGTGCCGAATCCATTCTCCCTCTTATTCGCCTTCCATCATTGCTCCCATTCCTCAGCTAGACACTTTCTTAAACTAAAGTAAATGGGCTAATTAATCTGAGCTAATGGTGGGTGACAGCAAATATGCTAGCACAATTATCACCCTATTAAGGATTCGTATTACAACCCATAATTGAAAATGAAAAGGTGGGGTGAAGAGAGGAAGGGTGGGAAAAGGTCCAACCGAGTGGGAGATGGGAGTCATTTTTCTCTGGGAGCCACAGCCAGGTGCCTCATGCTTCGACACCTTCATTCGCCGACCCAGAGCCAAACCTAGCTCACTTTCGACTGCACACAATGCAAAGCAATTTTCTATTTCCAGACTTTTAATTACTGGCAATGGAATATACTGGGTAAACAAATTACATTCTTACATGAGCACAAAACTAAATGTGAAAACATGGCTGGTTTAACTGTGCGTTTTATTCTCATTACTCCAGCGACCTAATGTGGACTGTGTAGTCTATTTAGCAACCAATACAGACGTGCATTTGAGTTTTGATTTTTCACACTTAATTGTTCTGGTTATAAATCTATAACCAATTCTGAAATCAGATTAAATCAGTTGCTCCAGTCTCAAAAAACATTGTACTGGAGGGGAATTAGTGTCTACAAAATCCTCAAGTAAAGGTTTCATGAAAGGAGAACAAAATTCATTGACTGCTAAATCATGGTTGGGATTAAACCAGTGGTGAAAAATGTCAGTCCTCAAGGACCACCGTTGTGCACGTTTAAACAATTCCCTGGTTCGACACAACTGAATAAACCAATTGGTTCATTACCAGACCTCTTCGGAGACCTCTGCATAACTTTTGAAACAAGTATAAGCTTAATTTGAGATATAAATTATTTCATAGATCAATATACAGTACTTTGCATGTATCAATGCTCTGTTTGGGTTACGCTTTACTAAAACTCGCTAATTTAACTTGAGAGAATCTGACCCATCACTGAATGAGACATGTGACCTAAAGCGATGATTTACAAAAGTCTCAGTTCTCCTTAAACACAAGAGCTAAGCTTGGGGAACTTAACCGATATGACACCTATCTGATCAGACATATTTCTTGTTTCTCTGATGTAGGATTCATTTTGAAGCGTTGAATGTGACCTTGTCTCCACAAGTTACTGCATGACTTCTTATCTGCTGCTCCAAAGTGCTCTGCTATCCAATTCTGAAACACTGAGTGATGCTATTTAATTTTGCGACAGTGCAGTGTTGCTAATTGATCTCAGGGGGCTTACATATAGAAGTTACTGGTCTAGCAGGACTTGTGGCTAAGAGCAAGACAGTGTTGCTTTAAAGGTGTCTGGTCACATACTATGACTATACAAAAACCTACAAATTCATCTTCATGTAAAACAATATATATACGCCAAGCATTTAAACCTGATAGTTCTTACTAAATAATTTTTAAACCTGAAAGTAATTTTGGCACCTGGCCGATTGGCTGACCAATGTTGTTTTGTGCATCTTTACTTGAAGAATAGGGATCGTACACATTAAATAAGATATAAACATTTCTGTCGCTATTACTGATAGCCTAACAATAGTACTGCTATCAATACTTTCAGGATTAGTAATTCAATTCAGTTTATTTCTGTAGTGCCAATTCACAACACATGTCATCTCAAGGCACTTTACAGTTCACCAGATCATACAGTCAGATTGATTCAAAGTTTTCTAAGGAAAACCAGTTGATTGCATCAACTAATTGACTCGAATATAATCCCTCACACTAAGCATGCTTGTAGTGACAGTGGAGAGGAAAAACTCCCCTTTAACAGGAATAAACCTGCAGCAGGACCAGGCTGTAAGGCTGAGTACTCTAATCTATTAACTTGCAGGAGAAATCTGAATGCATCTGCAACCTTAGCTTCCACCTCGGTAAACACTGCTGTTTTGGATGGTACTCGTATCTTATCCCCCTTTAGTGTTAATATTTTTTGTGAATTTTTACAGTTGAGCTTGAATTTTTTTCATTTTTTTTCCTCCCCCGCTTGTAGTTGCTAACTCGTTCAGCCTCATTACCTTTTTCCATAAATATATGTCTATTGCTCCTTGCAATAACTTTGTATGCAACCAGATGTAATACAGTCTCATGAATTAATTGTGTTGGAGTAGGAACACACCTACTGTAAGGACACCATCCTTTAAAACTGGATTTGGACAACTCTACACAAAACTATGTCAGTAAGTTCCTGATTGGTTCTAATATGAGGCTACTGCGGGTTAGCATAGTGTAGTACGAGTTAAATTTCATTACTAACACTAGGGCTGGGCGATAAACCAGATTATTACCATTACCATCATTCACTATCATAACTGGCGAAAAATTTTCCAATGTTGGTAAAAGAAATTAACTTAATTCTGCCGTTTTTCCTGTGTGCGCTGGTGGCTGGCATTTCCTTCCAATTTAAGGCACTGAAGCATGTAGGGAATCACGTGACTCCGTCGATCCAGTCAGAAGCGTAAACAAAGAGAATGCGGATGAGCCCAGTGAAGAAGCATCTAACATGGCTGTAAACAAAATTATATCAGTTAATCCTCTGGAGCCGAGTGAGAGCAGAGATGAAGCTGAACGGGGAGAAATTCAAGAGTGTGTTTTCAGATAGAGGGGCCCGAGCATTTATTGTGTATTTATCGTTATTGAGGTAAAACTGCCCAATTTATCGTGATATTGATTTGAGGTCATATCGCCCAGCTCTCATTGAAGGGATATTTGGGTCATAGTTGAAACAATTTATTAGCAGTTTTGAACATGTGCTGCATAAAGGAAGTGCAACAGCAAAGGCAGATTTTCTCAAAGTTAAAAAGAAATGAGATTCAGGCTTATCTG
>NW_015150774.1:856974-882400 GCF_000732505.1 Cyprinodon variegatus
CAGATGCAAAACATTTCACAAACCGTATGTATCAAATATGATGCATTACGAGGTTAAAAATATTCACAAAATCAGTCAAGAAGTTTCTTAGAAATGCAAGAATTTAAAAAGAGCTGTGTACTTGTGACTTTTATTATGTTACATTGAAGCTAGCAAAACTAATTCATACATTTGCATGGATTTCTAAATATTGGTCAACGAAAACATGATCCTGGACAGATCTTGAAACGGACTATTTTTAAACCTAAATGACGAAAGCGGAGGACTTTAAGTGAGTCGAAAGAATCAAAGCCTAGAAGGGCCGACTATCTCCATCCACATGAATAAACGATATAACGTAATCACGCTGTTGTGCTTCCAGGTAATTCTGAGTGGACGCCAAGGGAGGCAGGGAAGGAGAAAGATGAGAAAAAAGATGAAAAGCCTCAAATTCAATCTGGCATGGTGAGAGGGGCTGAGGGGGAAATAAGGTGTTTTTTGATTTGTCTCTCATGCCTCGCCTTGCGCTGCGACGGAGCGATAGAGCGTCTGTGCAGCGGAGGGAGTGCCAGCGGTGGACGGCTGGGGGGAGGGTGCAGGTGGGTGGGTGTAAAAGTAAAGGTGAGAGAGGAACAGAAGACTAGAGAGATAGAAAATGCAATCCTATTCCAAGAAAGAGAATCATTATCTCCTTTAAAAAGCAGGTAGATGGAAAGGTTTGCCCTTGGCAGGCCAAGCAGTTCGTACAGTAGCAAACAGCCTCTCTATGGTGCCAAGTACTGGAGGTTTTTGAAGAAAATTATTTCGGAACACTTTTAACAGTAAAACACTGGAATACTTTATAATAAGTTGCAAAAAGGTCTAATCTTAATTGATTTTTAAAGCAGTGGTACTTCAACCCAGCCAATTATTCAGCTAAATGAAAATTAAGGGTGTTAAGATGAAAAATAAAATACCTTCAAGATTTCAAAACACCCCACTGAGGAACTAGAAAAAATATTAATATGAGAAGAACTCCTTTTAGAAAACACTATGCCACTTCTAGGATGGAGATTATTTCATGGAACTGCCACAAAATCCCGGTTCTATATTTTGTATATGCATGAGCAGTGCCTTGCACAGCACAAGACAATTGAAAAGGGGAAGGTAAAGGTTACATGGTCACTAGCTCCAGTCTCGTGTGGTCTCTACTAGCTTAGTGCAGACCCAAGGAGATGCACAGTGCGCTACTTTGGTTCTATCATACAGAGTTCCCATTTTATTTGCTAACATTTCTCCTTGAGTTAAAACTTTTCCGTTGATTTTAAAAACATTATCTGCACCTCAAAGAAATATAATCTTCAGACTTTAAGCCAAACAGTTCCCTGGAGGGAAAATATGTTGAGATTATGTGAATAGATTCATTAGAGAGAATGTGGTGTTTTGACTTTTTAGGTGTTATATCCAAATTTCACCTCCAATTGATCAACTATTGTTTTTAGGTGTTCTATGCCATAACGAGATTATGTACAAGATGTTAAATTTTCCCGAGTTTAACCAGAAAAACAGAACAGATTTTTCCTGATCCTAGTAGTTCAATTGTGCGTCTGACCTTTCAGCACAGATGGACAAAAATGGCCTAGAAATCACAAAGGATTAGATCTGAATTACTCAGAATACAGCTCCTTCAAGACTCCTTTATCTTTTCCCACTATTGGTGACAAGACAATCTTAATTTGAAAGGTAGGTCTGATTTACAGCTGTTAAAACTTCAGGTTCCGGTTTGTGAACAATCAAAACTATGTTTCACTATTTTTTATGTTAAGACAAACATATAGTGATGTAAAATATAGCATACTGTATGACAGTCCAGGTCTTTTTATAAATCTATGGACATATGGATCAGTAATTTGACAGTCATCAAATGAAGGACAATCCAAAGAACTTTCAATATACCAAACATATCCAACTAAGTTCACCCTACAGTCAACTGTCGTGTCTCACACAATAAAATATCTTGCTAGATTGAATTTGGAAAAGAAGAGGTATCTGCAATCAAGAAGAAAGACACTGTACAACTTAATATTTGAACACCAGACATTTTCTGAAGAACCTAATTACAGCAATCAGGTAAAATAACCACAAAATACCAGCTTCAGATGCTGTGGTTCATACCAGGAAGTTCTACATGCAAGAAACAACCGGCAAACAAGGAATAGGATAACTTTCTGCAGACTGATGTCCTAGACTGGTACTGCAGATCCACCCTGCATGTCTTAAATGTGCCTGTGTTCAAAGACCCTTGACTCAAATGACTGTTCCTCCTCTGCATGCAAACAAATGCTGCAAAAGCCTGTTATTCACCCATTCATTTAGGTCAGGTGTTTGGTTGATATAGAGACATACAGGACATGGATCTCTGAGGAGCAGGTTGGGAACCACTGGTGTACTATAGATGGCATAAAGAAGCACTGATGTCCTTTTTCACCATGCTGAAAAAAAAATATTTTGTTTAATGATTGAAGAAAGTTAATTTCTTTAAATTCCTTTCTTTTTTTGAGATAGGTAAAAATAATGATATGAACATTTTCAGATTATCATGAATTATAATTGTCTCCATGATTAGGCATCAGGTCGAATTTACCCAAAATAATAAATTATCCTTCTTAGTTGTTGTCCAATAAGTTAAATAAACTTGTATCTCACCAGGTTGTCTTTTTTTCCATTTTACTAGAATTTTGTCTGGTATGGTTAAGCTTTGTGCTCTTACTCCGTTTAATCTCTGACAGACATACACAAAGCAACACTGCTTCTCTTTCAAAGATGAATAATTAATGACCTTTCACAGCAGAAAGGCAGTTACATTTCACTCCTACTGAGTTGCTGTATTGTAATAAATAAAATGCTTAAAATACATTTATGAATAAATCTAATTCCAAATTAGATGTTACATTCTTTATCAAATGGCTTCAGAAATTAAATAATTAATGTCTTATTATAAAGCAAAGTAACTTAGTTTCCTCCTGCACGAAAATAATTATTACAGTCACACAACAAGATTCCCTTACCTTAAAAGTTTTAGATTTAAAATAATTATTTTTGAAACATTCATTGTCAGAATGGGTACAACATGTTCCTAAGGTGGAATGAGAAATGATCTACGGTTGGTGCAAAACATCCTGGACCAGAAAGCTTCATTAAATACCTGAAAAGCTGGATATATTTAATTGCGGTAAATGAGAGCGTTACAACTCACGATTGAATGAAAACTTCCCATTTTAATCCTGCAACTAATAGTGGAGTCATGTAAAAACCAGTCTCATTATATATTGGTGATCCTTTGGTTCAGTAATGAAATCTCTTGATTCCCTTAGCTAAATAATATATTACTAAAGGACTGCAGCCTCTTCTTGAGATGAAAAGATCAAATGCATTTCACTGAATTTAGTTTTTTTTTGTTTTGTTTTGTAGTTGCTGAAGATGTTTGCATCCATACGTGTTGAGATGTGATGTGGCAAACCAAAAATACTTATCTACGGCATACAGGCAACCTTTTTGTTTGAGAAAACTTTAAGAGTGGTGGAAAAAAAGGCTGACATTTGCATAGATTAATTAGATTTCAAGAAAAATATAAAGCTAAATAAAGACTAGTACCTGCACTGTTATGAAAACAGCACCAAAGAGGATTTGGCAGTTAACCTTTACAAAGCCTACGATGGAAGGTTTTTGCAGCGGCATTTTTTTTTTTTTTTAGATTTATGTTCATTAAGTTTTATACTATTTATCTGGACTGAATAAGAAAAAAACATGCTTCTAAACTTAAACTATCTGCTGAATTAGTAAAAGCATAACTGATAGTTTGATGTAAAAATATGATTTAATCTATTAAATCAAGATTTAACTGGGATTAACTATTTCTGGTTCAGTTTTAACAAATTCAAGCAAAGCAAAATGTAACAAAAATATGAATATGGGACTGTAAACCACAGTGAAATATCTCAAAAAGCCCCACTGGCTCTGATCTAAAGAAATTTAAGGGCAGAACAGAAACTGTTGAGACAAATATGGATTTCTGTGACAGCTGGGAGTCCCATTACATCTTAGATAAAGCTAACGCCATTTCAGAAAGAGGAATCTCTCCAGCATGGAAAAAAGCCAAGCCATGATTTTTTATTTTAAGCTAAAGCACACTTGTGTAATGCATAAACACAACCATCTTAGTTGACCTCTGAATGGATTGGAAGGGAAAATGTTAAGAATCTAAAGTGGCCTAGTCAAAGTTTTTAAGGTATGTCCCATTAAAAAAGGAAAATAAACAGTTGAAAAAGTTGCAGGACTTTAGTTTATACACCTTTTTGCAGTTTTTTAATTCATGGGGAGATTCTCTATTATCTCATTAAATTTCATTTCTCACACTTAAAGGTGTGAAAGAGGTTTTTTCTCAGAAATTAAGTGTCAATATTCATCTAAAATGAGTTAATTGATGGATGGCATTCTAAAAATATAATATAAAAATATTTGTTTTAATGGTTATTGAGTCAGATATGAGGCGGTAATGTTTAAATTATTGAAATGGTTTTATCTGTTTCTGTGTAAATGGGTTTGGCTGTAATTTAAGGACAGGTTCTAATATATCTGCAGTGTGGGGACTATAAATCTGATACAATTTTTACTTTTTGATTGCTATTTTGCACAATTTGCTTACCTAAGTATTTTTTGTTGTTGAATATAAGATATTTTTATACATACATTGTTTAGATTTACTTATCTTTCTTTCTACCCCTTTTATAGAATATAACAGAATAGAAAATCTCATTATTGTTCCACAATGGGGAAATTCTGGTGTTTACAGCAGCAAAAATTGTAGAAAAAGTGGTCACACAAATGTGGACCTTGAAAAATGTATAAAATAATAGTGAAGAGAAAAGATCAACAATAAAATACTGAACTGTAAAGTGTTTTAACAATTGAAACTGTGCACCTGGAGAATAAATAACCAATATATAGCTAAGGACATTTTTACAGTAATGGATATTTAAAAAATAGCAGCAACATCAGAGATGTGCAAAATGACAGCAGCATGTTATTTAACTGACTGAGGTTTCTATGATTACATTTACTTTTATTTGTTCATGCTCCTGGTGGTTGTCACCTTTATTCCACTCTGTATTCTCTTGAACGAAGTCTTTCTTCACTTTACAATAAAAATAAAAATAAATGTTTTTTTTTTTTTTAAAGAAACAGCTCGGAATTCATTCTTTTCCTGCTTTGTGTGTCAACTATCACGGTTGCTAGGCAACAGAGCCCCGAAGGGTAGACCTGTTTGAATTCAAAGCCAAAATTCTTCCGGTCTCCTTATTTTCAAGGACTTCGAAGGATCCAGTCCAGGTAGACCACCTCTTGGAAGACGCAGCCCATAAATTCCAGAGCCAAAACTTGCTGTGATAATGAGACCTCTCCTTCTTATGGAGATTTCCTGCTGACTAAGTGCTTCCCGGCACTTTGCTGCCTCTCTAGTTGAAATACAAAATTACCGGCGGAGGCATTTCCAGCGTAGAGAGCTTTTGCGAAGAAGGGGGTACTGATGCATGCGCACAATTCAAAAATACACTAACAGCCGTTGGACGCATCTCCCACCACAGTATCCTATTTCATGCCTTTAAGGGTAAATAAAATAGTGTAGAAAATATTCAATATTCTCAGAATTAAGAAGTTTTAAGATGAAAGCTTCAGATTTAATTTCTGTAAACATTTTGGAAGAACCTTAACCAGAGATGTGAACACTAAAACAAAGTACATTAGATGTTTTTTTGTTTATTAAGTATTAACAGCTCCCTGTTTTACAAACTGCGATCCCCTTATGAAAAATGTATCAGATATGAAGCAGCAGAGAAGCAGGGGTGGAGAGGTGTGGAAAAAGCAGAGAATCAACCTTTTACCATGTTCCAGCCTTTTTATATGTGACAGTCAGTCATTCATCATCATGGAGTGCTGATGGTGGAAGTAAAGAAAGGTGGCAAAAAAACACAGCCCCAGTATCAATATGAATTTTTTATTTGATGGATTTTACGGAGGACTGCATTTCAGGCGGCAGCCAGAGTCAAGGTTCACAGAAAAATGAAGGCAGGAAAAGATTGAAAGCCCAGGAAGGAGATAATAGTGTCCCTGGATATAAAGAACAAGCATTTTTTATTTTATTTTATTTGTTTGCAGCAAAGCACACCATACAGCTATGTTTAAGTTCTCCATGTTTTGCAGCGGTTTATGTTAAATGGATTTTTTAACTCTGGTAAAGCAAAACATGAGCTTTTGGTGTGTTTAAAAAAAACAAATCTAATATTAAAGATTAAACCATGTTTTAGTGTTGGACCTGGGTCTCATTGGTTCGACAGCTTAGAGATTTCTCAGGGAATAGTCCAACAAGGTATGGGCAGCCTTGTTTTTTTTAAAGTTTCTCGTCTTTGTTTTGGTTGTAATGTTCAAATAACACCAACTTCAAGCTTCAGCAAAGATGACCCATTGGGATCTGGACATGGTTCTGTTCAGAAAGCTCAATAACCACCAGAACAAGTTTAACCCCTCCAAAAAAAAAAAAAAGAAACATTTCAACAGAAAGACAAAAATCAACATGGGAAATGACTTTGGATGTACCGGTAAAGGACAGTCACTTTAAATTACACTAAAATCTATATTGTCCAAATTATACTGAATTATCATCATAATTGTAGTACTAATATGGATTAAAACTGCACATCAGTAGTTTTTGGTGAGATTTCGTTTGAGCGGCATGTATTCGTGCCCTGCCAACATCCATTGTAGTGACAAAAAAAGGCTTTTCCTGCTCACATCTGATTTATATTTTAGTATCTTAGAAGCTGAAGCACACAGAGAGTGATGGGAACATCATGATGAAGCTTAATTGCAACAGTTACTGTCAACCAATATTTAACCTTAACATGACAGTGTTTCCAGCACACAGTGCAGCCCTTTATATCCTGAATTTTAGCACCAGAAGTGCTGCACATGAAGCACATCAGTACTCTATTACCCTGTCATTGCATAAGCCTGATATAAGTAGACTCTAGTCCAGGGCTGGAAGCTTTTTTTGAAAGAAATGTATTTTTTAACATAGAAAACTGTAATGGACTGAGAAACATCAGTTTGATGTATAGTACAGTCTCATGTGTGATTTGTTAAAAATTTGGATACAAGTTTCACTGATAAAGACCAACATCGACCTTTTTTATGCTTATTTTTTTGGGCACAAATGTTCCATTGTTTCTCCTACTTCACACACTTTTTTCTGTGTCTCTCCCTCACTTTTAAGTTCATTTAATTATTTAACAAAAAACACACAAGCTTCTTAGACTGGCTGTGGGTAGGGTCATAAATCATCAGAGTGAATGGCCGTGATTCCCTAAAGCATCAGCAGGACTGTGGGAGGGCATACAGCATGACTGCTGGACCAAAGACGAAGCTGCGGCTAAATGGCTGCTGCTGCTGCTTCCACCGAGGGACAGAGAGTTATGCTTCAGGATGGCTGTGAAATCTACTTTAAATGAAAGAAACAAACAGATATAGTTCTATCTTACCAAACCAAGCAGCAGACATGATACTCTTAGAAAACTTGCTTCATTTTTAGGGTCCTTGCACTGATTTTTACAGTGGTGATGTCAGACCCTGGATAAAAAAATTCTCAACATACTAATTAAATCAAAGAAAACAATGATCTCAGCAGGGTTGTTGTTGAATTGATTATGTTCCAAAGCTCCGTCTCACATTTAGTGAGGTTTAACAGACTAAACACATCATGAGCTGCGATTTATTTGTTTTGGACATTGATGTTATTACAAAAAGACCAGCACTGGGTGAGGTGTTAATATACATGAGGTAGGTACTAAAAACCAGTACTACCAAGGAAACCAGGGGTAAACATCTGCTTTACAGGCTTTATATGGTTATACGCTTTTAGCTGGGCGGCTGCAGACGGTAAAGTCTGACGCATGGCAAAATAAATGCCAGGAAGATGAGGAAAGTGTGGCTCTTTGGGCTTAAAGACCATCATAGGCAACAGTTTTACAGCTAGGTAATCTATGATTATTTGCTTGTCTGATAACAAGATAATTTCTGTTTTAATATCTCTCTATATTTAAATTTCACTCACATTCTGTCTGGTTTCATGAGAATGGTCTGAGAACAAAACTTCAAATAGGTGGCAGATGTGATGTGCCTGGTTGATGTCCGAGGTCGGAGAAGACCGAGCAGGCTGTCATTCTATTAAATAAGACAAATCTATTCTAAGACTTCTTTGCAAAATAAATCATATTCTGTAATAATATTAACTACTCATCCATTACATAATGTTCTTCTACTTTGGATACAGTTGATGATTTGCTGAATGATAATGTCTTCTTGTCCTTTTTTTCCCCCCCAGTTTCTTCACAAAAATACAGACTGTTAGATTATGTCTACCTAACATAGATGTTTTTTGTTCTTGATTGATTTGCGCTCTACCCATTTCTATTTGTCTGAGCAACATGTTAAATTAAAGATAAGGGGAGCATTGATGCCTTGAGATCATGTGAAGTGCATGAATTGCTTCTCGCTCCATTTTCTATCCATTATTAATGTTTTGTTGGAGTTGTTAATAAATGTTTCTTATTTTTTTAAATTGAAACTTGTGTAACATTTATGATTGTGTCATTTGTATAATTTAAATGGAGAAGAAGAAGCAATATCGGCCCCAAAAATTGGCAGCACATTTTGGGGATCGGTTAAACCATCTCCCAATGATTGGTATTGGTATGATTAAATGGCTATAAATATGCTAGGCTTGTTGTATGGGAAAAAAATAAAAACCTTAGGTGTTGTGAAACTTAAAAAAAAAACATCCGTCAATAAATAAAAATGCACTAAAAAGGTTATCAGAAGCCATTAGCAGGACCGGCCCTAGACTAATTGTTAAGGGCTGAATAAAGTGGAAAATGTTTTAATCTCTGTTTATATTATCGGTGCTATGTGCTCTTTGCTTAGAGGGGAAAAGTTTTAAATCAGGGAGACTGGGAAATACAGAGAATCAGTCTTACAAGAGAAGGAAGGGATCGAACAAGAATGAGAGGCTGAAATGAGCAATCGAAGATGAGGCAGAGGAGGAGATGAGAGAAGAAGAAAAGTGGGCAAGGAAGGGAAAAGAAACTGGACAGAGACAAATAGCCCGGGGAAATGACTGTTACCGGAGAGCCCACCTGTGAGACAACCCTCTCAGTGGCTCTAACACAGACTGATAGGCCCACCAGGCAGCCACTGTGGACCTATCCATTTCATTTCTGTCAGATTTCTGCCTTAAACTAAAAAAATATTAACTTTTCCAATCCTCATCAAGCTGGATCCAAGCCATTATATATTGTGTTATGAAAAAATCTGTTCAAGGGTTAAATTTTTAGCTATTACAAAATAAAAGTTTTAATCTTTTCACTCTGTTTGGATTAGTTCCACAACTAACAACATTTTCCAATTTGATTAATCTGTTGATTAAAGAAGACTTTTTACAAAATTAAACCGGTTGAAACTAAAACTTTTCGACTTTAGGAGTTCTGGATAGAGCATAATGACAAACAAAAAGGTTTTTTTCATGTTAAATGCAAAATTTCTAACCATTTCTTTACAATCTAGGTATAATTACTGCTCTAAGTAATACTCCAGTTAACAATTAATCGATTACTAAATTAGTTGACATTATATTCCCATTATTGATTATCACGAATAATTGTTTAAACCCTAGGTTGGATATTTACTAATTTCTTATGTCCTTACTTTTAAAACTTGACAGTGAAAAAATAAGGATGTGTCAACAGAGAAGGGATCATTTCATGTCTTCCAGTAATCTACTTCTAAAAGTGAAAAAAAAGGTCCACTTTAAAAAAAAAGGTCCACTTTAAAAAAAATGGTCCACAATAAAAAATGTATTAATTGGAGACTAAAAGCAAAGGACAGAAACTAAAGCAGTGGAACGGTTCAATCAAAGGCACGGGATCATCATTACTGCTGATGTATGCGGTTAGATAAGTGAGAGCCACTGTCATTGTCCGACTATCCCATTACTTTCCCCAATAAGGCGCTGGCAGGCCTGTGATTACAGAGAGAAAAGTGTGAAGGAGGAAGAATCTTATTAGAAACAGAATCAGCTTTTTTTTTGTGAAGAGAGGAGCTGATCTGCACCAGCCTCCACCCTCCAGAGGTGACGTCTCCAGGGATGGACCAGGTAATGCCGCCTAATGGAGTACACGTGTGGGCAGCGGTGGCCTAATGGAGAGGGGTCCTGGCACCAAGAAGGAACGCCTGTCGTCCAACCAGATTGAAACTGATGGGCCAAAGTGAAGGGGCTGCAGAACACCCTCACACACACACTCTCACCCAACATGGCTCTCTCAGCCTCATCAGATACACTTACACATGAGCACACACACGTACGCAACTCACTTCTGAGTCCATTATTCAATTTGGCCCCTCTAATGATGGGTGAATTAGACTGCCAGAAGTGATTTGCCTTCTGAGCCCCACTGCTGGATGTCCGTACTTCCCTCCACTCTGCATATTAAGAGGCTGCTACTCAGATCCTGACAGCCAATGAGGCTCCTCCAATCACAGACTTCATAGCATCAGATAGGAAAGTTATGAGATAATGAGCTCTTAATAAAAATGGCGGTCAAGGTTTCCACTATAGACCCCTATGAGTTGGCATTTAATATTGATGAGACCCAACGTTTAGATAAGCAGATTAAAATAAAGAAATGCTTTTATAACAATTAACACAAAGATTAATGGGTTTTAAGTCAATGATGGATAGAAAAACCTTTTGTCTTTACCGGAAAACAGAATGGGACTAAACGTGCTTAGATTATCATTTATTACACTCAAATAGATTCATTAAATTTTTATTTTATTTTATTCATATTCCAAGATATTTGGGTCTTTAATTTTTAAAAAAGTGATCAAGTTTATGGAGATGAGTTGGTAATTTATAGAGATGCACTAACTGATAACCTTTGTGTTTGACAGCCATCTTAGATTTAGTCTTCAGGATGAAAACTATAATTTGTCTTAGTGACATTTTAGTCATTATATGTGATCTGATATATGTGATATGTGATCATTTTAGTCGGTTATAGTCTACTAAAACTTTAAAAGGTTTTAGTCTAGTTTTATTCAGTTTTATGTTGCAAAAAAGTTAACCTTTACTATTTCAAATAACCAGCTTCTTACGGAAGAGGATTAGGGCCACTGGAAAAAAAAAAAAAAAAAAAAAGTTAACAGATTTTTTAATTTTATTTCAGTATAGTATGGGAAAAAAGTCAGAATTCAGACTTTTTTTCTCAGAATTCTGAAAATAAAAAAGTCAGAATTCTGTTTAGCTCATCAGTTTTTGTTATTGTAATGAAAAAAGGAGGATCGTTGATTAAAACAACACTACAACTTTAAGGCTTCAAGTCTTTTTGCTCAAGTGGTCTTGGTCATTAAGGTCGCAAAAGATATTATTCAAACGTTTTTTGTTGTTGTTTTTTTTAAACAAAATATATTTTTTAAACTTGAGTTTAAAATTTATGAACACAACCCCCGCCGCCCAAACAAGCTAGCCTCCTACCCATGTGGGGTTCATCTTGTGCTCAGATTATGTAAAACTCAAATTTTATAAAAATCCAAGAAAATACCCCGATTTCATTCTCTTTTTTTTTTGTCACTGAATTTTTAATATTTCACAAATAAATGTTAATATCAGACAAAAATGATGAGGACATACTAAATCCTTCTCCTAAAATTATAATCCACTTTTCTTAAAGAACCTGAAAACGACTTAGTCACCCTAAGAAGCAACAACATCACTGTTCTAGTCTCCCCACAGCTGAAATATCTGGTTTCCAACTAGTGATAAACTTAATTCTGCTTTTACAAAGTCAATTTCTTTTTTAGCTGTTTGATTTTCCTTTGTACTTTTTGAGGACTAATTTATCATATCATCAACTTCCCAACCAAGCGGACGCACAATCTAAGGGTATAAAGAGGGATCGACTAACCATACAAAGTCTATACAACATATTTATTGCAGTTTAATTAAGAAATGATCATAAAATACTTATATAAAGGAAGAAAAACCAAAAGCCTCCCAAGGTGAACCTCAAGCTTTGTGTTTGCTTGTTGTAGTCAATGCCAGTTTCTCCTTGTTTGTTGCTGCCATCCATGTTCTCTCATGAAAAACTGCCCCATCTTTCTTCATACATTTCTTTGGTCCAGGCTTCAGCTTTGATAATAATAAAACTCCTCTACTCCTGCTTTCTTCCATCTTTTCAAGGTTGTTGGGTGGCTGCCTCTCCTCTTTTCACTAGGTGCTGTAAAATCTATTTGACAGCTCTGATTTATGACACAGCATAGGTACAGGCTGCCTGTGGGGAAAAGAGTGGACGTTTCAGTGTGTCTGAAAATGAGCGAATGTTTGGATGTGTGAGCGGGCTCGGCCCACGGAGGGCCACCGACGATGCTGTGCTCAATGTTCAGAGCCGCAAAATAAGCTCGCCGGTAAGAGGCTCCTGAGAGCTCACATGTTCATGAAAAAAAAACCGCAGCGGGAGTTCTGTATCAGAACTGACATGAAGGCAACAGCAGAACACTGATACTGGAGACAAAGCACAGCAGGAAGCGACCTGAACCAACGGCAGGATCATTACGGTTTAAATCCAGGAGCAGATCCTGGATCTGTTAATGATAAAAGTACGATACCCTTTAAATCATTAACTGATGAAGCAATCGGACAAACATTTGGATTTGCTTAGGAGCCACTCCTCTACTTTGGCTTTCTGAAGTCACTTTTATTAACATATATTTTTTTTTAAATCTGTCTAGAACAGTTAGGGATAAAATTTTGTTTAGTTATGGACCTAGGCCTAATTTTTAACAAAGACAAAAACATCCTATTAAATCTCCATAATGCCATCTTTAAAACTGTTTTAAAACTAGTTATTAAATAATCATAAACCCACATTTGTAGCCCTATTTCTTTCTTTCCCATACCTACAAAGACTGTGCTTTTTCCCCTGAGTTTAATTATCTGAAGCCACTAAAATACACCCCTGGCGAGAGTATCAAAGGCAAGGAAAAAAATCTTTTCGAATGTGAATGTTTTGGCCTTCAAAAATAATATGGATACCGCATTTTTAAAGTCTAAGTTTTGTCGGTCTTCATTACATATATACTTGGTTATTGTTCCAGACACTGATTTTCTTTTCCCGATGTAGATCAAGAACCCAGCAGCAAAAATTCCCTTTGCTTTTCATTTCACTTCAACCTGGTGTTAAACTTTTGCTCATATTAAATGCAACCAGTAAAGTGTTCTTTTAAATCTAAAAATGTCAAAGCTGCCACCTGTGCCCCTACATGCTGAAGGTGAGAATATGAGTGATGAGAAAACAGGGAGAAATAGTTTCCACTGCAAAAATGGGCTTATTGTTTTTTCTGCCAATGTAGAAAGTAAGAACACTACAGCCTCTTTCTCACTAAAAATACCAGGTTTACGCGTGTTTTTACCCGTCAATCGGCATTTTGACTCCCTTCCCACTGGCAGTAAGGGCTGCATCTAACCCCATGGCTTCTGTCCCCCCGTGGCTGCATGTCTGGTGACACCATCATGCTGTGTTAGGGTTGATGTCACCAGTGCGACAGAAATCAGTAGAGTAAACAATGGAGAGCAAGATGGAAGGGAGCCAGGGCATAGACAAAAGCCAATTGTTCCCGGGTTTTTAACTGCTTGTTTTGGCCAGTGGGAAAGGGGTATAAGTGAATAAGACCTTTACTCCTTCAGCTGAAGCTAGATGTATGCATTCTTCTAACCTTAATCAGATATATTGGTCGAGTGGAAGCCTGTTTGCATGAATACAAACAAGGTTGTAGCCAGTTAGCTGACAATGTACAACTTTTAAATCCCCGTTTATGTTAGCTAGTCAATAAGCTGCCACCAGCAGGTTTACTTTAAACGTTAACAACCAAATGTTTAGGAAATTTTTATTGGTTTGGTCTTGATCTTCAATCTCAGGCTAGATGGTCTTCACTACAAACTCATGTACCAGCTGCCTCTACTAGCTTTATGCATCTACTGACAGATATTTTCAATTCT
This sequence comes from Cyprinodon variegatus, assembly GCF_000732505.1. Taxonomy (NCBI): domain Eukaryota; kingdom Metazoa; phylum Chordata; class Actinopteri; order Cyprinodontiformes; family Cyprinodontidae; genus Cyprinodon; species Cyprinodon variegatus. The sequence continues at coordinate 871,094 of NW_015150774.1, forward strand.
TCTTTGCAAAACAGCTCCAGCTCAGTCAGATTAGATTGAACGTGTTTGTGAACAGCAATTTTTAGCACTTACCACAGACTGGGTTTAGGTCTGGTCTTTGACTAGGCCATTCTAATACACAAAAGGTTTTGTTTTAAACCTTTCCACTGTAGCCCTGGCTTTATGTTTAAGGTCACTGCCCCAATGGAACCTCTGTCCAGTCGAAAATTTCAGGTTTTCTTCCAAGATTGCCGTGTATTTAACTCCATTTATATTCCCATCAACTCAGACCACCTTCCTTGATCCCTGCTGAACAGAACCTCCCCAGAGCATGATTCATGCACCACCATATTTGACAGTGAGGATTGTGTGTTTAGAGTAATGTACAGTGTTAAGTCTCAACCACATATAGCATTTTAGCCAAAAAGTTCAATTTGGTCTTGTCTGACCAAAACACCTTCTTCCACATTTTTTCTGGGTCCCCAGCATGGTGTCTGGCGAGCTGAAATCAAGACTTCTAATGGTTTTCTTTTAAACAATAGTTTTATTCTTGTCACTTTTTTTAAATAAAGAACACATTTGTCCAGTGCACAACTACAGTAATAGTTGTCTTATGAACAGATTCCCACCTGAGCTGTGGATCTCTGCAGTTTTCCAGAGTCACCATGGGCCTCTAGGCTGCATCTAACATTGCTCTACTTGTTTGGTCTGTTAGTTTAGAGGGACTGCCTTGTCTCGGTAGGTTTATAGTTTATAAGGTATTTAGTCTGATATCACATGGACTACTGCCCTACTGCATGGTTAAATGTTGCTTAAAAGATCTCAGCAAACTCCAGATAGCTCAGAATTAACAGCAATTCTGGCACAGGGATGTACATTTTGGAACAGTGTTGCTGTTTCGCATCACAAAGTGTCATGGATGAAAGTCAAAGACCGATTGCTATGTTGTTTTGTGGTGTCTTTCGATAAAATCTGGGCTTCCCTTTAACCCTTTGACCTGTTCTATAAACTACAGCCTACCTGTAGCAAATAGGTTTAATACTTTGCTTTCCAATGACTGATGCATTCAAAAGCACATTTAAATACAAGGCCATCTGTCCATGGAATATGTTTCCACAGGATATGAGGTTATTACAAAATGATGCATTGTTTTAATGTAAGCTTAAGAAATCCATTATTAATAAGGACATTCTGCTTGTGACCAGAGACAACATGGTGCATGTTTCTCCTATGTTTCTTAAGCCTTGGCTGTATGAAATATAATTAGTGCTTCTAATGTATGCTTCTTTTTATACATCATGGTGTTTTTTTCAGTTTGAGATGAACTCAGAAAAGATTTCTACCCTGGTAGTAACTGATGGCCATCCTTCATTAAACAAATACACCAACAGTTGTGCCATACACTTTCAGTTTGTGAACAGACCTTGATATGAGGTTTAAAGCTTAGGAAATCTTTTTATGGTCCAAGTCTGCTTTAAACTTCTCTACAACTTTGTCCCTGACTCTGCAGAACCAGAACTAAACTTTAGCGCAGCATTTAATCATAATGCTCCTCAGCTCTGGAGCAAACCGTCTGAAAACCTGAGATGTGCAGAAACTCTTGGATCCATTTGAATCAGCATTTTACCAATTTTTTTTCTTTTTTATTAGTTGCTTATTTGTTATTGCTCCATCACCATCTTTTTTTTAAAGTTTATTTTCTTTACTTCTGCTCCTTCTTTTTCCTGCTAATAGCTTTGAACTATTTTGTGTGGAAATAAAGCTATATAAATAAACGCAGTCTGCCTAAAGGGCTATAGACTGTAGATCTTTTAAAGAAGATTTTTTTTATATATATATATAGATATACACTATAAATAAACCTGCTTGTTGGTGCTTTGCAACATGTTTTTCTCTATTTAGTAGCTCAGTGTATGTCGAAGTACAAAAACCAGAGAGTTAACGGCCATCCAGGATTTAAACTAGTGTTGTTAAGCAGCATGCTGGGAGGTCAGTCTTAGTGTGAGAGCTCTGGACTGAATCATACCCACCTCCTCTGTCCCTCTGTTCTCCTTCACTTGATCTCCATGAAGCCTAACAGCTACCATCGTTTATCAAATTCAAGGCCCGGTGAAACGATGCTGCAAGGTGGTGTGTGCACACATTCACTTCAACATGTTTGTGAAGCTATGTGCGAGGGGGAGCTCTGAAGCTACGATGCAGCAAAGCTGTGGATGGATTCATGTAAAATCTAATGTGGGACCGAAACTTCGACACCGCCACGCAGGAGCCGAATTTCATACCTCATGGCCTTTCTGCTGTCAAACAGATGAGGGGGAATTGATGGACAGCTAGGACAGGGCATGGAGGGAAACCTCAGCCGGATGGAAAAGGTTGTGACAGACGACTGTGAGATGAATGGAAAGAGGAGGAGTGAAGATTTACCTCCTTCTCTCCAGAGCAGGCAGTGTTTATTAGAAACAACACATGATAATAAAAGCAATACAGTCCCTTATTCATACCAATTTGCAGCCACACTAATAAAGTTTGTCTAAAAACCCTACAGAGATTTGAAATGTCTCACTGTCAGTTAAACAAACCTCAGCGGTTTGAGCGGTCCCACTACAGTGCCGCTTTTCCCCCCCCCCTTCGACGGTCTGTCACAATCTTAGCAGCATGCTAATCAAAGCTAATTACATTGAGACAGGCAGACAACTCATTTCTTATTCTGACACAGCGCTGCTATGTTTGCAGTACTCAGCCAGACACTGCTACTAATCAACTGCTCTTTTTTGATCTGATATAAATGAATGGGAACAGGTTTTCTATTGGGCTCCTCCCGGTGTGGATGTCAAATGTTAATCAGTTTATCGAAGTTTTTCTTTGAGGCCCGATAATCTATTTTTTTCTTTAAAATAAAGAAATAAATTAAGGCATTCATAAGAACCATTCAGATATGTATAAATCCTTGGGGAAAAATACAGGGAGTAGTGAACGACGAAGTTAAGAAAAAGAAGGAAAGGAAAATTTGCAGCAGGAAAAGTCTTTCTCCTCACAGCGATGGATTTGAAGCATCAGGCAATGTAGACACACACACACACACTATTCAAGTTGCAAAAGCTCATTTTAGAAATTCTGCTGGCGTTGCAGAAAAAGCCTCTGTTCCCCATTTTCCATCTTTCATATACGGCCCATTGCAAAGCATCATCTCCAGGTGTCATGATTTGGCACATTTATGTGAGATCCACCAGAGATGTGCTTAAGTTCACTCTTTTAAAAGTCACTCCGCAGTGTATATTAATGCCCCGAGAACTAAATCACAATACTTCACATAGAGTCCGGTGGATATTTCAGCCTAGATTATATCCAGAAACCAAAGGTGAGCAGCAACAGAGAACTGTGTCATCAACACATCTGTACAAAACATAAAAACAACGTATCTAAAAGTAAATGATAATACTTTAGTAAGCAGAACATTAAATGTGGCTTTGATTTGAATTTTCTTTAAATTCAGTTTAAAGCTTGAAGTAAAGAAAAAGTTCCAATAATCATAATTACTTTACAGCAGAGGTCACGGTTTAGCGGACCGCGTTTGGGATCCGGACCCAACCTGCTGGCTGATCTGGACCCAAACTGATTTAAAACATTTATAAATTACTGGATGTTGTCCGACGACAGTGTCTAACTTCTGCGCTGCTTCTTCAGTTAATATGGTAAAGCCGTATGGCGCATCCAGCATCAGGCTGCACGTGATAAAAATGAGCCAATGAGCTTCTGTCAGTCTGGGTTGCTGCTGCTGCTAGTTACTTTTAGACACAGAAGACAAACCTTTGGAAAGCCTGGTGATAGGAAAAAGGAGAAGATTATGAGAAAAAGAGAGCAGAGAAAGTAAGGACTGCTGAAAAAACTGGTGAACTGATGAAAGAAAAGTGAAACGGTGTGCTCAAAGATGACCCTGCACATTTAGAGTATGTTTGGCTCAACCTGCTGCTGCGAAGCAGGATTCTCCACCATGAACAGAATTTAAAAAACAAATATGGATCCAAGCTTAAAATGAGCACCTTGATATGTGCTTGAGAATGGCTTTGTCTCCATTCAAACCAGGTTTAAGCCATGCAGGTCAGAATAAAGCCCACTGCTCCCATTAAGCCAGAAAAAGAAAAAAAAAAAAAGGGTCAGTTCAGGTGTTTTATAAAATATGTGAATCAGGAAATTGTCTATACGCCAAACTGAACGACTGTTGTTCTCCGCTTCAAAAAACACTTCAGATTTTTTTTAATATTATTATAATTAAAGGAAAAAAAGGAAGCAAAAAAAAACCTGCTTTTTATTTCAGTGTTAAATTCTGTATAAAGTAATAATTTAAAATGTCTCCAGACCTTTACTGGTTGATGATTTTCTTTATTCGGACCCCACCAATTTTGTTTTATTGGTTACCCCTGCTTTAGAGCCTCTCTGCAAAAAAGATGAATAACAATACATTAGCTGTTAAAATATCTAGCTAGGTGGTGAGGCGAATGTTAGTGTGACTGGTAAAAGATATTTGGACAATAAAATCAAACTTTTCCAGACTAAATATTTCTATTTGTTATGACATTATGGATAGTTAACATTTACACTTCTGCTCCTGAAGTCGCATTTTAGGCAAAAGTTGTGCTGATTGAGGAGATTCAATCAGAGGGGACACTTTAAGTAGCTACAAGGAAAAAAAGATATATGAAATTTATAACCTAATGTTATGGCCATTTTCTTTTTTACATATTTTCAGGGCAGTCTTTGTACTTTTGCCTTCAGATAACTCTTTAGTTTAAATTTGTATATTTCTAAATGAATAAATAAACATCTCTTAATCTTTGTAAAGTTTAACTTTAAGTGTACGAAAATCAGACAAGATTTATTTTTTAAACGACGACATTACAACCCATGATCCAATAACCCAAAGAAGCACCGTGAAGTCGATCTCTCCATGATTTCATCAAGCTTTTGAACTATTTGGAGACATTTTGGTTTATTTTTCTCCAAAAATGTCGCCTCAGTCTATATCACAGCATTTCTATCATACTGAGGTTTGGATTTAGACTGGATCAATGGAACAACCGTATCCTTTAATCTCTCTCCGACCCGCCGCCTGAGGGTCTCAGCGTTTTGCATGCAGTTGTCATAAAACGGGGATAACAGGGACGTCTGCTGCTGCTTGGAGCTGAGCTAATCCATGACGCACAAACATCACTGATGTGAAAACGTTAAGATCATCTCTAGATTACAAACTGACAAAAAAAAAAAATCCATACATGGACCTGGGAGATTTTCTGATTAGATTTTGCAAACCCAGGAATTTAAGACGGAGCTAAAATGCAGGGAAGCTAAAGTTGAGATGGAGCAAAACTCCTCCTGTTTCCTCGTCACCTTCGTAGTCCTGAAAAGTGTAAATTTCCTTCCTGGGTGATAAGCGTAAGAGGAGAAAAAGAAGAGTCAGGAGACAGAGCTGGGTAATACTGATAGACATATTCACTCGGAGCGAGCAGACCTGGAGTTTTTAAATCAAAGGATCAAAAAAATGCCCCTTCAGCAGAGGCAGGTTTAGTTGGATGAATGGACTCGACGGCAGAGGTGAGGTGGTGCTACGGAGGGGGTTGGTGGATGTCAAAGCAAGTGGCTGAGACATGGCTATTACTGCCGGTGAGCTGTGGCCACCTGAGTAATTACTACCTTCTCTGTTTGGTTAATCCCCCCGAGCAGAGCAGCAAACTCAGGAGAGAAAGGCTAAGAGCTCTGAGGGGCTCTCGTCATTCAACTTCAATTATGATGAGCCACGACCCGCTGTGCTCACGGAGAGACGGAAGGGAAGGATGGAAGGAAGGAGACAAAGAAAACTGATCTCTGGAGTCTCTTCAGGCAAAAAAAAAAGGAATCGATATTCATGTTCTGGTTTTCACAGAAGAAAACAAAACCAAACTTTTCTCTTTCAAGCTTTGGAATAAAATAATAAACTTGTGTAAAGAAATCAGGACAAACCAAGTCAGTCAGTTCTTTAGGAAGAAGTTTTCATAACCAGCTTCTATTCCCCTACAGGAATGGAAAACAATTTTATTAGATTGATCAACTATGAGATCAAACTATAAACTGTGTTTACTAGTTAGAAAAAGTTGCGACAAAAATCTGCTTAAACTTCAGAGCAGCTTCTCTAACAATCTCAGGATCCGGAGCTCCGATCCTCACTGACATTTTACTGCGCTGAAAATTTTACATCTCTGTTAGAAAACAAATACATCCTGTCTTGGAGAGACTGATTAAAAACATAATGTATATACAAGGTTGATGTATTTGGCATTTGCTATATTTTCAATTGAAATGTATAACCTGTTGATCTAATAATTTATCTTTTTATTTTGGGGTTAAAATTGTCCATTTTTCTAATGTTTGAAACCAACACATTTTGTTGTGTTTTGGTGTTGACCAAATGTTCTTCTGACAGTCTTTTAATGTTTTTCTTTGTTTTTTAAGACAGCAGATTGTTTTACAGATTTAGGAAATGTTTTAGGAATGACTATTTATGTATATTAACCTGGAAACTATTTCATTTTCAAGCACAGGGCATGAAAAACATGATGCCGTTTGGTGGGCTACCTGGGATTAAAAGGGAGCCGTCAAGAGACAAGAGGAACCTAAATTCAAACCTTCAACCTGCCACTGAGCCAAAGCCTTATTTTAATCAACCAACACCCCCCTTCTGATTGGTAGTGATATCTGCGTTCTGCAATGGTCCATTCAGAGCCCTGACCTGAGTGGGACGGATAATCTGGACTGGAAGCTACAGATTAGGGTAATGGTAAAGAGGACTTCCAACCTGTCCAAGACTAAATTGCTTGGACAGGAATTACAGGAAGAGTTTAATTCCTTTAATTAGAAAAAAAAAAAAAATTCAACCTGATTAGTAAAAAGGGATTATTATATATACAGTAATGATATAAACATTATATAAACAGTAATGAATAAAGATAAAATAGCAGGTTTTTTATCGTTTTACTCTTATTTCCAATTAGTAACAAACTTCTAGGTTACATGTTGATTTCAAATCTAAATCTGCTACTGGTAAGAGGAACTTAAAGTGGAAATAAATAATCCTTCTCACTGGTTGGCAAACATGCTGCCTCATCTCTTCATGTATTTGGAGTCTAAGAATGGAGATTTATTTTATATTAACAGCTGTTTTACCTGAGCGGAAAAAAATTAAACCATTGAGATAAAACTTGTCATTTTACTTCTTTCCTGTTTTGCTATCTATGCTGACTTATCAAACATGCATTAATTGAAATATATAAAAATTAAATAGATTTTTGGGAACTTCGAGTCCTGTCACGTCATCCAATGGACCTCAATGTTCTAGTGTGTGTGTTTTTTTGTTGTTGTTTTTTTTTGTGTGTTATGACAAATTTAAAAAAAAGAAAAGTATGCGGATTCAAATTTCTGGCTGACCTAAAAAATAAAATAAAAATAGGCAGATTTTCTAACAAAAGCTCAATTTGAGCAGTTATACGTTTAATTTAGGAAAGAAGCCTAACCTTTTTCTTTCCTTTCTTTGACTGTCCATAGTTGGAAAAGAACAAAATCAGACAATTCCTACATTTTAAAGTTAACTTAACAGAAATATATACGACACATCAATCAATATACATAAAACACAAAAAGAGGAACCAAAATATTCTGGACTGTGTTTTACTTTGGAGTAGAAAGCAATATGCCACCAAAGAAACAACACCAAACGCTTCATTTTGAAGGTTTGCACACTTCATTGCATCTCAGGATCATAAATGCTGAAAGCAACAACTGTGTTGGGTTACCTTTGCGTTCAGAGCGCTTCTTCCGCCTCCTCTTAAACTTGCGTCGGATCAGGCAGTAATAGGAGCCCAGACTCTGCACGTCATTGGTAAATAGGGCCATGATTTCAACCCCAGGATACTCTCTAAAATCAAGTTAACTGCTGCTGAAGGATGAGGTAAAACTTCAGCTGGAATCAGTCAACCAGCCCTGAACCTCTGACAGCCGCAGCTAATCACACTTCACCGCTGAGTAAAGTCGTGCAACAGACATATGCTTAACTCTACAACACCTGCAGCGTTTCTTTGTTTCTACCCTCACATCCAAACTGTGTCTCCATCCCTCCCTCTCTTCCCTCCTCCTCCGGAAAGCTTCTCTCCTCTGTTGACTCCATGTCTGCCCTATCAGCAGCCAGAGAGGGGAGGCAATGGAGTAGAGCGGGAAGGAGAAGGAGGAGACTCATCCTTCAGACTCTTAGGATTTAACCTATGTTGGAATGGAAGCTAACATATTCTAGCTTTTGCAAAAAATAAGAAAACAACTGATGTCTGTTAAAAATCCCTCTTGAAAAGCTTCTGTTCTGTAAACATGACTGCAGGACTGCAGCACAAAAACCGCTTATTAAAGAACAAAGACACACAGTCTCGATCAGAGGATAAATTAACCTGCTTTCAATCTTAGATCTTTTTATTTTATTTACTGACTTACATCCAGTGGAAATTATCACCATAAAAGGGAAAGAAATACTGTACTGCCCTCTAGTGGTCTCTTGCTACAACTGCATTTTTAAACCATTTGCAGCAAACTAAACTTTGCATACCTGAATTCATAACAACAGGCTTCTAAACTTTTATGTGGGGGGGAAAAAAGAAGGCAGGATCAATACTGACCTTTGACCTCTTCAGAAGGTCTGTGACTGGAAAAACCTGTTGGAGACACAGAGACAAAGATTTTCCAGATTAATCACGCAGCAGGATTTTATGAGGACTGACACGTCTCTGTTATAAGTCTGGAACAAAACGTTTTCAAAGTTTTGCAGATGTGCTGGAGCAGAAAAAGGACATACGCAACCCAGAAAAAATACAATCGACCTGAAGATAAATGAACTCATGCTATTGTCACTAAAAAAGAACAAAATGTAAAGAAGCATTTTCTTTTTTTTTTTTTTAAGCAGTTCCACATTTTTAATATACTTTAATATCTCCATGACTTACTGTTACCAGTGAAATGGGTCAGACAAGATAATTTTTTATTCATCCTGTGCAAATATGCATTTATCAATAGAAGTTACTCATATTAATTTGCCTTATTAAGAGCCAGAGAAATATTTTCAAGATCTACATAAACCTGTAACATGTGGCTAAAAAGATAGAACAAGGAAATAACTTTAATAAAAAAGTAAAATAAAAACTAGAGGTTCATCTTAAGGTCACAGTCTGTAATGACTGTCAGACACTATTTAAAGTGATCAAATTCTCAGATAATATGATTAAAAGCTGTTTCACTGACTACTTGCCAGATTAATAGAGAAATTAATGGTTCTGAAGTTTTCAAACATGCCATGATGTGTTCCTGTTCCAATTGTTTTAAGCTAAGTCATGTTTTTAACAACTCATGGTGAATAAATAAAAATTTCAAATTTAGATTAAAACAAATTGTCTTCAGAGACCTTTTTAGAATGTTTCTGATCGACCTTTTTTATTTCATTTATCATTGTTAATTGTGTGATTGTGTGAAACTCTTTGGGGAAACTCACATTCAAGAAAAGGGATGTTTCTGTCCTCACATCACCATAAGAAACCCAAAAGTTTGCTAAACTCTACTGGACATTTGAATAGGGCTGGACAAATAATTGCATTTGCAATATAATCACAATTTTAAAAAAAAGGCAATTCCCAAATTGCATTACATTTAACAAGAATAAGACAATAAAGTTCTCACTCCAGTTTTTCACCTCACAGAAAACGTAGACAGAGTTGCAGCTAAATCCATGCATGCAATACTTGTGAGCCCTTTTTCACAAAAAGGTTACAATGAATTCCTACAACAATGGAAGCAAACAAGCTTTGAATTGGTGCATATATAAATCGAAATAGAACCGTAGTTGCAGTATATCAAAATATTTGCATCTTGGATTTTTAGCAAAACCGTTCAGCCCTACGCTTGAATACTGTGCACTTTGGTCAGACGAAGATTAAGACCTTTTAATACCAGACACCCCTGATGCTTCAAGCAGTATTTCAAGAAAGAATATGTGTAAAAGTGTCCTTCCTCATTCTTTCACTGCATTTCTTCTTTAATTGAGAAGTAAAGTGAGACACTTTGCCAATGGAAAAAGACAATTTACATTTAAAATAAGAAAAAAAAGCCAATTACATTGTCTTATTTCAAGTGCACATTATCTAATTATTTTATTTCAAGAGCAAAAAAAAAAAACATTGCATTGGCAGATCATTTTATTTACCTATTCAAATTAAGGGTGAATACGCTTAATTTAAGAAATGTTTATTTATTTCTAGAGTAGATCATTTTCGCAGTGTAGGTATGGTGGCAGATCTGTAATGATGAGGGCCCACTCCTTTTTCAGAGCCCTCTGACAAGTTCTTGTAAATACAGAAAAAAACAAACACAAATCTGCCGTCGTTTACCTTTAAAATACAGTTGAAGCTTTTTAAAAAGAGGGCCACCCATAAGATAATGCCGAGCCTGCAGAGTAGTAGTTAACAAGGCATTAAATCAGCCCTCAATGACTCCAACCCCCCTGGTCTACAGATCCCACTACATTAACAGCACGGCTGCCATCAGCTGCTTTGTTAAATACATATTTTCTATTTTTCTTTCTTCTCCAATGAACAAAAACTGAAAGTCTAAAGTCTAAAACTAACTGAATCTACAGTCAGATATGAGAACTAGAAGGCCTCAAAGCTCTACTGTCTTCTCTGTAGATATAGCGCCCTAGAACACGGATGATACTGCAGCAATGCAAAACGAGAAGGGGGAGAAATAACGAGACACTGAAGCTCAAGAAGCACAAAGAAAAAGGAGGCGAGGATATTGAGAAAAACTCTGGAGTGAGAACTTGAGATAAAGAAACGGAGAGAAGCTCAGCAGAGGCGAGGAAATGAAGACGGTGAGGCAAACAGGAGGAGTTAGGAAGGGGTTTCTGAAAATAATGATGAGACATAAGAGATCAAAGCTGTAGCATTTCTTTATGTTCAACTCATGGGCGTAGGTTTGCATAGGGACCGTAGGGACATGTCCCTACCAAAATTTTGGACAGACCCATTTGTCCCTACCAATAATTGGATGTGAACAACATGTTTATAATTTACTATACAGCAGCCGCTTCTTTTCCTCTCGCAGCTCCTCTGCCTGGTAGCTGCAGCTGCCTGCTCTTTCCTGTCCCGTTCACATAGCAGCGCTTCAACTGTGCTGCGCGGTTTAACTCTCTGATTATTCTGCCTTAAGTTCCGCCTTCTCTCTTTCTGATTGTGTGTTTTCTAGTCTGTATGTGCGCGCGCTTGGAGCGCG
>NW_015150774.1:884771-903529 GCF_000732505.1 Cyprinodon variegatus
TTCTTGTTCTTAGAAATGAAGGCTGTTCCATGCGAGAAATTGCTAAGAAATTGAAGATTTACTAGGTCGGTGTCTACTACTCCCTTCAGAGGACAGCACAAACAGGCTCTAACCAGAGCAGAAAAAGAAGTGGGAGGCCGCGTTGCACAACTGAGCAAGAAGATAAGTACATTAGAGTCTCTAGTTTGAGAAAAAGACGCCTCACAGGTCCCCAATTGACATCTTCATTAAATAGTACCCGTTAAAACACCAGTGTCAACATCTACAGTGAAGAGGCGGCTGCGGGCTTCAGGGCAGAGTGGCAAAGAAAAAGCCATTTCTGAGACTGGCCAATAAAAAGAAAAAGATTAAGATGGGCAAAAGAACACAGAATTTGGACAGAGGAAGACTGGAAAAAAGTGTTGTGGAGAGGAGAGGACCAGTCTTCTGGCTGATGTAAAGAATCAAAGGAGAAAAAAATCAATTCCTTCGCTAAGCTATAGGCTCGAAAAAAATTTTATTGCAAAAAAATAGATAAAATGCTGATTTAAAAAAAAAAAACGAACATTTTTCAAATTAGATTTTTTTCCCCCCTTTTTTAATAAGTGGAAATAATACAGAAAAATAATTTATTTCAAGGGTTTTAACCCCTCATCTAATAAGGACCCAGTGTGCTGCTCCAGAGACAGTTTTGGGATAGAATAACTAAAAAGCAGTAGAAGTGGGTCAGATGCCATGCCCCTCAGTTAGTACTTTTAATACAAAATACTAAAAAATACATAAAAAAACTGGCCGCAACATAGAAGCTCCCCAGCCACTGGGCGGATAGAGAAACCAACAACAACAAGCAAAGAAACTGGAGAAGAAGACAAACCTTTAGACTCTGATGATCCTCTGAAAAAAAATGTTTGTAGCCTTATTTAAACTCAAAGATCAAGGAGTTATCTCAAGTCAAAGAGAAAAACAAGTGGAGGAGCAAACAGTTCTACACGTGTCCTGCAGCAGAACGAACATCCAGGCAGACAAGAGTGGAGGCTTACTGCTCTGTGAGGTCGGCAACTGATGCTCATCTTCTGCTCCCAGTTTGGTGAGAGGGAGACAGTGTGAAAGATTAGCAGAGACAGAAGGGCTGCAGACCTCTGCTCAGATCTCTGACAGTCTGAAGAACAACCACAGGCCAAAAAGAAAAAAGAACAGGATACAACTTTGGACTGGGATGAGTTGGAGAGGATGAGTCCGTTACAAACTGGGGGTTATGAAAGAAAAGGAGAAAAAAATCAGTCAACTGATGAGAGGAGAGCGTGACTGTAAACCATGGCTCGCGGTATTCTGCCAAAAATTAGGCCAGTGATTTAGTAACGACTGGCCACACACACCATTAAGCCCCTCCCCTGCCTCTGACCTATCTTTGGGTGCAGCAACAAAAATCTGAATAACTTTGAATAAAAACTCCAAACATCTGCGTTTACTTTGCTTTTTTTTAACATATGCCTTACATTTATTAAATCCATTATTAGGAAGTTTTGTGACATCATTCAGCTCAGATCCAAACAAGACAAAATCAGCAGCTCTTCTTGTTTAAAAGGACGCCGCGTCCAACCTTTCCTCTGTATACTCATGAGTGCAAGGTAGTGTTTTTGTTTTACCTGGATTTGACCACCAGATGGCAGCACTACCACAGGGAAAATTACAGCTGAGCTAGAAACCACAATCATACATAAATAGAGATTATAGTCAGCCAGCAGCAGGCTAGTTTGCCTCAACAGACGTTTTTTTTATTCTTGCACCAATCAGCTGTCCTAAAATTTCCCTTATATGGTTCGGTTACTGCAGAATTCAATTTGAGTGTTTTGCCTCACTGTTAATGTACAGAACCAACATATTTACTGTCAATAAACCCTTAAATGAATAGGATTAATTTGACTCTTTCATAAATCTTAATTTAGTTTGCCTGTTTAGCTCTTAAATACCTTTTCTGTCTACATGAGACACTGCTGCTATTATTTCCCTTGCATTTGAAAAAGCTTGAAAATATATCATGTTTAGTCTTCAGCTCCAACACTTTGACATCTTCCTCCGAGTTGCTGCAGATTATTTTTCCTCTTGGCAGTTTCTTACTTTTGTTCTTTGATGCCAGATTTTCGTGCAGCTCCTTCTTAAAGGCCTTTTCCTCTAACATTCACTGATTTCATGCCTTCTTTAAAAACCAGAATCTGCACAAAACCTACTGCAAGAAAATGTGGTAATCTGACTCAGATGGATGTTGTCCATCAGCTGGAGGAATCCTCAGAGATATTTAGCTCTGATTATGGTTGAGCAGGGGTCTTAAAGTCAGATTATGTAACATGAACCACCCTACATATGCATCAGAACAAGAATCAAGGGGAATTAGTGTTATTATAAAGCCAGAGGGTCATTTTATGCCTCGATTCATTGAAGATAATCAACATGAAAAAGATGACTACATGGATGAAAATTTGTTTATTCCGCCAAAATGAATGTAAGAAGGGAGGGAATGGAAAAGTAGGTGGATGAGAAGGGGCTATGAATTAGCAATCAGACAAACTGACCTAGAAGCCGTTCTCAGTCCATGTGCATCAATCTGAATGTTTTGCTTTGAATTCTAGAAGCAGCTGACAAGAAAAAGAAGTGACCATCTTTCCCAACACTTTAAGCTGAATCACCTTCCTGAATGGCTGCTGTAACGCTTCCTATTGTCTTACCCAACAGCTCTCTTTGCCCCTGGGATCCGTTTATAATGCAGCTGTTCAATTATAGAAATGCAAAAATGGGGATTAAGGTAAACAAATACTTTATAATATTTACCAATAGCAGCATCAGTGGATATTTTACACTAGGGTTGAAACAATCAGATTAATCGATTATTAAAATAATCTTCAACTAATTTAATAATATAATCATGGTTAACTGGAGTACAGAGACTCTAAAACATGCCTTTTGCTGACAGAGCGACCGACTTAGAGCAGTAATTATACCAAAATTGTAAAAATATAAACATTTTGCATTCAAGATAAAAAAAAAATTTAATTCATCAATATGCTCTGCACAGAACTCCTCAAATGGAAACATTTAGTTCCACATGGTTTAATTTGTTTAAAAAAATCTTTAAGAAACCTTTGACTATCCATTATTAATCGATTAATCAAATAAATAATCAACAGATTAATCGATTTGTAAAATAATCTTTTAAAACAGTCAGAAAATGCTTTGCATGAGGGGTAAATTCCCTCTTCATGGCATATTGGTAACAGGATCATATTTAACTGTGTAAGAGAAACCAGCTGTGCATCACAGTTCTTAAAATTAAAAAAAGAGAGGGTCGCTAAAAATGCATTAAAATAGATAACTGAAATTACCCTTTTCTGTTTCTTTTAGATCCCCAACTAATAACAGCAGTCAGTCAGAATAGTTACATTAATGGCATTAATCCAAATAAGTAAAAAAAAAAAGTTACACTTAGAAATCCATGTACCGCATAATAAAAGTCCGATACAAGTGGTTTTCTTCCCATTATTAGATTATGTACAAAAGTTAAAAAGCAGTGGCAGCTGGTGGAGTTTTCTCCAGGACTATAAATTCAAATGTAGATGTTTACCAAAATCCAGACAAACATACAATAAATTATCACACTAGTATATTTATATGAATGCCAAGAACAAAAAAAAAAAAAAAAAAAACAATTTCATGAACAGTTTAAAATTTTTTACGTAAATTTTGCCCTTTTGAGGCTTTGTGAAGGTAAATCTGTGTTTTGCATGGTTCAATATGATGTCACAAACCTAAAAAACTTATATATCAGTTTAATAATGGAGAATCTATTAGTCAGCTTTATATATTTTTTTATATAACAACTATTTATTTTCTGACAAGGTCTTTATTTATGATCAACTATGCAAATTAAATCTCTAGAAAAAGTATTACATTATTAATATATTATTCTCCATGTGAATCCCAGATTGTTCATTCTTCTTTTACGTTTCTAAAAAGTGCTTTAAATCAGTCCTAGCTGTCTTTATCCATGCTGGGTCAGATCCTGATGTTTAAAAAAGGAGGCAGGGAAAGCAGAATAAAGCTAGATGCTGCTAGCCAAGGCTTCTTGCTAAACCAGGTCATGGAAAATGACGTTTCTTGCACTATTTATCTCCCTCTTTCTCTCCAATGCGTCTCCAATCCCTGCGACTCGAACTGTCAATCACCCAGAAAACGTCTGTGCTGTGGCAGGAGGTGATGAGCAAATACACTTCCTGTCACCTCGGGGCGCATCAGACCTGCGCCGCGAGTTCTCCTATAACTTTGTACTGCAGAGGAGCTACTGCGCATGTAGAACTTTAAACGAGAGTCAACGGGCGAAGATTTTGCGCCCTAGGGTGGAAATACATCACCGATCTGACGAAAAATGGAATGACGCTTTACTAGGCATTAAGGATTAAATATTTATCTTGCAGATATATTTTGAAATATTTGACGTTTTAATCTAAAATTAAATTATAAAATATTTTTTTAAAAATTTGTATGTCTTCATCAGGGTCATTGGGTGTGGGGCGGCGCCCTAGCGCCCTCTATTGGCCAGCCGCCAATTCTTTCAAATCCCCAGCTCCAGCTGAGCCTTTCAAGTAAACATGTTTATAAACCAGATTTTTTCTGCAGGTTTCTATCAAACAACCTGATGTTAGCCGAACCAGGCACGCAGTCACAGCCATTAGAAGCAGAACATCTCTGGCAGCTTGTCGTCACGATGCGAGTCATTTAGCCCACTCTGCATTTCAGGTTTATTGTTTTTGCCCTTTTGCCTCTGAACTTTTAAAGCATGAAATGCAGCCATTTCTAACCAGCAGCACCTGACGGGTAGTTTACGTCAGCTCCATGTTTACTTACTCCACTGCAAAGAGATTGGATGTTTCACTCATTCCATTATATCTACATAGATTTCCCTCAGAGTTACTGTGGTTTAAACAGAGGTCAAAATTTATGTTTTTCCCCCGAGTCCAATTCTCGAAATTGAGATGGAATCCTAAAGTGAAGTGGTTGAGTTTGCAGCTTTTCCCCTGGTTGGATGCATGATGAATCTGACCTGCAGTGAGGATTTGGAGGTGTGTTATGAGTTCCCGGTGAGCCTTCGCTGAAGCAGGTGACAAAGCAGCTGGTGTCTCAGCAGAGCATCACAGATGCCACATGGCCTCGACATATTTGCCAGCAGTGAAGGTTAGTGGTGACTTAACAAAATTAAGAGCTAAACTAATTCTGCTTAAAATAAAGGGGATGTTTTTAGGAAGCACTGATTAAACTTTGCATCACTGAAGCACAGAAAGCTGGAAAACAGGTAAGGAGATGCTACCGAAGCAGGTGGGTGGAGCTGATAAACCCAGCTACTCTCAACAGAAAACTGTCCAGTTATGTTCTAAATATATTTTTATAAAAACAAAACAAAAAAACAAAGAGTAATTTAGACAAAAATGTGAACGGATAAAAGTAGAACTGATGCGATTCCTCCCATGGGAGTTGCCTCCACTCCAGGCCGACCACTAAACTCTTCCTACTGGGTGCGGTTCTGTCCTTAACCAAACCTCCAGCTCTCCAACTTGGATAAATCTGCTTCTCTGCCTGTGGCTCTGGAGGTTTGGCTGCAGCATGGCAAGAGTGTGTTGTGTGTGTGTTGGCAGACACATATGTGCATATACACTTGTCAGCTCAATACAAGCGAACAATAGGCCACTCTATGTTTGTCCTTCCTGGCAAGACGGACAAAAGGGCAAAGCCAACAAGCTGTAATAGAGGAAGGGCCAGAAAGGCCACCATAGTGCAAGCCAGCACAGCTATTTTTTTTTTTTTTTTATTCAAGGTGCTTTTTGCACATATTTAGACTTACCATGTCTAAATGCATCACGCCTCCTCAGACTCTGGGGCTTCTCCAGTTTTATTTAGCAATAACAAGGTGCTGCAGCGACTGCTAATAAAGCCGAGCTATTTTGATTTCCTTTCACAGCTGTCACGTTGTTCCCTCATGTCAACTCTGATCCTGCAGAGCTGCAGCAGGCAGAGAGGAAAGACGTTTATGGATGGATTCAAACATTGAGAAAGGTGTATAAATATTTTTCACTCAGTATTTATTCAAGCTGGAATAAAAGATCTCATTTCCTGCTTTTCTATCCTCTGCAGGAACTCTGGTTTAATGGACCTGACGTCAACCTTTAGCTCTATTATGATGTCGAGATCTGAGCTGCGACTGGGAGGCGTTGACGCCATTAATGTGACATTGTGATTTAAAACGACTGACAGCGAGCAGTCAATCTTTCCACAGAGATCCAAGGACGTTTGAGCGGCACACAGATGAGATGATGAATAGCCTGCCTCAGACCAGCCGTGCCCGCTCCCTGCCCTTGAAAACACAAAAACACTCATAAGTTGCTCATTATCCACAACAGGGGTACCCAGCCAACAGTCCCATTGTGCTGAAAAGGCACATTTGCTCCAACTTGAATTGTCCTCTTCCTCTTTGTTGTATTTGTTACATGTTGCAACAAACACGTCAGCATTTTCTGCTGTGACGAATTACCCTCTCCTCAGCCCATCTATCTTTCTGACCTGCTGTGTGGCCATGTTGGCGGCACAACTTTCCATTTCCTGTGTTTCCCCAGAAGTGGGGAAGGGGCGTTAAAACCACAGGAAAAACATGCAGTAAAGTGTAAAAACATAGATTAGGTTTTGTGTGAGGCTATCGTTTATGTTTCAGGGCTGAAATAACAAAATACCACAGCAGCTTAAACTTCCACACAGGCTCAGAAGCAATGAAACATCCCCACAGGAGGGATCCTTATCTCATGGAAATGCAGTGTGGTGAAAGAATAAACGCTGCATTAAAACTGCAGCTAAACACCTACAATCCACAAAGAAAGGTCAAAGTGGTCAAAGTGAGAGGGTCATTAGGAAACATGCGGCTTTAGTTTTCCCACTTTTTACGATCTCACACCCCTTAGGTATATTATTAGGAAAATCAATATTATAAACATCCAAAAATAGACAAGGAGGTACATTTCCGCTTCTGTGCAGGTTTATTTTCATCAGAATTTTTTGTTGAAACTGCATCTTTGACTTTGTTCACCCTGCAGCCTGCAGTGACCCAAATCCGATTTTTTTGCTCGTATGCGACCAGATTCTGATCTTTTCGTGAGTCAGAACAACCCAGATCCGATTTTTTCCAATGTGACCCAGACCACTGGCCCTGAAACTGATACCTATCTAATATGTTTTTAAAATGTGACCCATGTCTGAACGGCCAAGTCGCATTCATCTGAACTCAACGTCATTAATACTCAAAGGTCAATATTCTGCATCTTGTTTTGCAGAAGCGGAAGAAAAACAACAATTATGGTGGACGATAATGTAGAGAATAGCGCTACAACTTACAATTATTATGCAAATTGATTAAACTGTTGGTTATTTTTTGATTAATCGAGAAGAAGACTTTTTATGAAATGAAACCAGGTGAAACTCAAACTTTTCCACCTTGAGGCATTTTGTATAGAGCATATTTACTGATTTAAAAAAAAAAAAATCTTGTTGCCGATTATTTCAATAATCGATTAACCCGATTGTTTCAGCCCTAGTGGAGAGCAGTCTTTATTTTATTTATTGAAAAGATTGTGCTTTTAATGCAATGGCTTGGGTTAAGATATAAATGAAAGATTGAAAGATGCGCTGCAGCACTACCATCTATAATTACTTCGGCAAACACAGAGCAATAGAGGACGTCATTGCGTCCCGTACTGTGCATGCGGGACACTTACGTTGTGTGCAGTTCACACAGGAGACCAGATACTAGTTGCATATATTTGGAAATGTGAACCACAATGCAAAGACAATCAGATACAAACATCCTGCAAAATTAAAGAAACAACATGTGCTCAAACTATAACAATATATGCACACTTTTATTAAGTAGTGCTGAAGTTTAAAAAACAAAACAAAAAAAACAGTATTAACTTCGGGTCAGTGGCTGCAGCTGGTAAATCTGTCAGTTTTGTTTGACAGCATCCATTAGACTATCTAATACAATCTAAACATGGGAAACAATTTAAACTGACCCAGTCTGGAAACATCTTATTGACTCCAGTTTAAACAACAGATTCCAAAATCCTCAGTTCAGACAACCAGAACTAGTTATCTGCCTGTTTAACACGTTGCTACCCCTCTGAAAAAATATTCAAACAATCCTTCTCAGAAAAAAACACATTTTTTAAGATGTTTTTGATTCTTGCTATGAGGCTGGTTCACTTCCAGTACAATGTTTCAATTTCAGGGTTTAAACCCCTTTAAAACCTGGTTTGGACTGGCTAATGCAGGAAAACAATAAATCCTCTGACTGCTCTGCTCAAAGTCAAACCTTTTATCTCATTAAATAATTTAGAGAATATGTTTAAAAGATGTAGAGAAACCAACTAATGAATGAAACCTAAATCTGCTGAGAGGGGAACTCAAATACCCACACAATCACCCCAGAAGCACATCAGAAGACTATCTACAATAAATTCTATTGTTTGCTCTTTATTATGATCTTTTAATCAGCACAGTTAAAGGTTACATAATCGTCCCTCACACAAAAAGATGCAAAGAAAGAAAAGCTTCAAATCTTTTGATCACTACAGACACCCTGGCTCTGATGCTTGGATGCACTTATGACCAAAACTGTAGCAACAAGCACTATGGTAACAGCTTGTGTTGGGAGGACAACATCAAAACATGGTATTAATAAAATACTCAATTAGAGCTGAAACAACTAATAAGATTAATCGAGATTAATCGATTATTGAAATAATCAACTAATTTATTAATCAATTAACCGTTAACTGGAGTATAGAGAATATTAAACATGCCTTTACCTGACAGAGCGACCCCACTCAGAGCAGTTATTATATAAAACTTGTAAAAAAAAAAATTTTTATATATATATATATAAATAAATTTGCATTTGCATTCAAGACAAAAAAAATTTTTTGTCTGTCAATATGTGAACATCCAGAATTCCCCAAATGGAAATGTTTCGTTTCACCTGGTTTAATTTCGTAAAAAGTCTTATTTATGGAACCTTTGGCTATCCGATTATTAATCGATTAATAATATAAAAAAAATTGACAGATTAACCGACTTGCAGAATAATACTTAGTTGCAGCTCTATACTCAATAGCAGACATTTCTTAAGTTCTCTTAAGTAAAAAAAAATGGCTGACTAATCATCTCGTCCTATTTGGCTTCAAAATTATCCCTTCAAACTATCTGATGTTTATCTACTGAATCCAGGACATAAAAAGCACTTCTCGTCTTTACTTAACATTTATTTGGAGATATTTTGAGAAACTCTTTGGATATCTGGAGAGTAGATAAAAAATGAGGCATGTCAACAAAAGAGACGTGCAATCAGGGTAACCATATATTCTTAAATGCACAGTTGTGTTTTTTAAGAGATGGTAAACAGAATCTAAAGGTTTATTCCATATGTTTGGCAAACAGAAAATTTAATTCTAGCAAAAACAACAGCTGTGAAGCTAAAAAAAAACAAAAAAAAACAGCAAAAATGAAACTGCTAGATCAGGAAAGTTTGAGGTTGTACCCAAAAGACATGCAGGTGTTCTGCTCTGTTGAATGTCTTCAAGTATCTGCACGCAGAGCACCTTTGCAGGTGCACATATTTAATTGAAACAGTCCGTTCCTCTCCTTTCTTGACTATCTGGGTCAAACATCTGGGAATCTGCCAAAGCCTTGGCAAAGTGGGCAGCTGGCCGTCACAGCTGGGTTATGACCAAAATATAACAAAAGAAAACAGACGCAGGGGGAGATAAACGTTGAACCACTGGGTAACATCTCTACTCCAACCACCCAGAGTGGGTATTCAGCCTGGATGACATTCTTTAAAACAACAGCGTTCAGATCAAACTTTACAATTAAACATTAAATATATATAAATTCCTGCCAGCTTCTGGCTTTATGTCAGGTCAGGAAGGAGGGTTAAGATTCCACACAGCTTCACAGATGCTTTCCAAACCTTTCTCCCCCAGTCCTGCGGCTGTACAATGGTAGAGCCAGCTTTCCCAGACCCCTTCTATTCATCAGTCCTGGATTGGATTACCACAGAGGAGCTCGAAAAACTAGGCCACCTCATGTCGTGTTCACATGCATGTCTTATGATAGGACAAGATGTGGCGATCTGATAAAGTAGGTTACATTTTACACCTGGTAAAAACAAAAACAAAAAATAAACAACTGGGGAAAACGTATCCTTCAACAGAAAATCTGGCTCCAGACAAACACGTGCATGAATATAATCTGATCTGTTCAATAATCCAAGATCTTGTGTCTAAATCTGCAAAGTACAAAATCAAATAAGCCAAAGGGGAAAAAGAGCCTGCCTGCAGGTAGTCTTTAAGTATTTATTAGTACATGGTGGGGATTCTGAAGCTAAAGTGCTGTAGAAAAGATGGTTATTCTGATTTATAGCTGCTTTTCATGGATCTATGCTGCATGCGTGCTCCAAACCAGCCTCTTTGGAAGTTCTTGTTCTCTCAGGAAAAAACGTAGATGCTCGGAAGCTATCAGGCAACATAAGATCCTAGGTTTTATAATGTCTAGTCGACCGTGTTGGTCCCTAGATGAAAAAAATAAGAAAAAACACTGAAACGCATCTATTTGCCACCCCCACCGCCCTCCTCCAGGACTTCCACTCAGCGACGCTTTTCCAGGCAGTGGAGCGCTCTGATTTGGTTATCTGAGGCAGAACAAGAAAAGCACATCAAACATTGAAGACTTCAAACTGAACACCAGTGCGCCTCTCTGTGTGAGCAAGAATCCACTGCACAGAATAAATATTCTTTGGTCAGCATCAGCTGTTAATATAAAAAAGATACAAGTCTCCTGGTGCCATGTTACAGGGTCAGAACCCATAGAGAGGAAATATGGATAGATGCAGCTTTGGCGATCAAATACTTTCCCTTTTCAGGATTCTCAGCTTCTAGTTTTCTCTGTACCTAACCTTCTTTTAGCCAAACAAACATGTTTTTAGTGATGACTTACTGCTATGTAAGTGTAGAGTGCTGCCAACATGTTTTTGGCCCATTTCAGGTCCATGCAAATCTCTGATGCATGTTCGCGTCTGTCATAATCAAATGTTTGAATCCTGTCCCTGAAGGAGTGTTATTGATTCCATGATCTGGATATGGGGATCGCTGCTCTGCTTAGAATGAGAATTAACTTGTGAAATCAGCCTGATAGCAGTAAAAGTCATGCAACTGTTTATTTTCATCAAACCTTAAGAGAAGATTCCAACTCTCCTGAAGTTACTTCAAACCGTAACACCATTTAAACACGTTTTTTTTTTTTTTTTAACATCAATGTGTCTTTTCTCTCGCTTTTGGAGTGAGAAGAATTGTTAAGATTCTATAGGCAGACTATCCATATATGCCGCAGAAGCTCCCCTATGAAACAATCAAAAAAGTTTTTTTTTTTAAATGGAGATATAAAACTTTGAAATGAGCCCCAGAAAAGCCTCAACCACAAACAGCAGCACTGGCAGCTTTGAGACTCCAAGAAATTCTAACTATTCTGGTTTAAACAACTAAAAACACATTTAACCTCTACAGATGTTTGAAAACATACATTTGTATTTTTACTAATAAATGTTTCCACTAATGTTAGATTATTTCATAAATGTATTTGAATGTGAGGGCTGCAGCACGTTTTAGCACATGTCTGATCTCAAACAAAAACATATGACTGCAGTGGGGTTATCTAAAGTTAACAGAAAATATCAACTAAAGAGGCGTTTGAATGTGCTGGGAATAATTAACCAATAGGAAAAGATTAGGACTTAGTCTGCTATTTTAGTAAAGCACCTTTAGTATGCATCTTTAAGAACTTAGTATCATCAGGGTGGGATGGTGGAACATCTTCCTGGGATACCGTCTGTTCATGTCTCCCTAAGGCCTCACTCCGTTAGTGACGTGAGCACAAAGCTGCTCTGACTTGCAGGCAGTTTGCCTTCTTTCTGATTATATGTTTGGTGACATGTAAAATCAAACATATATGAGCTGCTTGGTAGCAACAATCTACAATGACCAAAACAAAATATAAAAATGCCAATAACAACCTACAGGTTTTCAAAAAAAACAGCACAATCAGAAGCAGTAGTCATCCCAGTTACCCCACGAGTCATTCAGTTAAAAATATTTTTCTAATACAAAGTTTTCATTCACTTTCATTGCGTCTACTTTTTTTCACTAAAGTCAACATCTAGTCCAATATTTGTTCTCTATTTGTTTAGTCGTTAAAGATTTAAAGCCATTAGGCTGCAGAACTGCATTTGACATTTTCTTTAGCTATGCACCGGCCACAGTTACATAAGGGCTTCTATTTTAGACCGGCAGATTTCAGCAAGAGCTGCTTCAGTAATGGGCAGGTTTTAGAGTACATCATAAAGATGGGAGATGAACAGCATTCAACAGAGCTGAAGTTGTTCTGCTGCTGTAACCAGAGGCCACATTTGATTTAGTAGAAACTTAAAAATACTCAAAGAAAACTCTTTGTCCACAGTGGTCCATTGCAGTGTTGAAGATCTACAGAAGGACAAATGATTTCAAACTGGAGGGTTTTAATGTCATTTAGCCTTTTGGTCAGAGAGGCAGGAGCTGGGGTTAGAGGGGCTGGAGAGCCTGAGTGGACATTAGACAGACGTTCATTTATTTCAATTATTAACAAAACTGAATCCTGACAGTTTGCCAGAAATGTTCCTGATTTAGAAATATGTAGGTTTTATGATTAAATGTGGAAAAAGTAGCATATTACCACTACACTGTCACTACAAGGCACCTTTTAGACCTATATGAGGTAAATATTAAGTCATTAAAATCCACCAGTCTATAGTTATTTTAACTTTAAGGAACCTGATATGGATTACTGCACCTCTTGTTTGTGCATTAAAAGCAGTTCAAACCCTGAAGTTAGTTAAAAGCAGCTTTCCCACTGAAAACCTGGGTCTTTCCAAACTGGATTGACCCGCTTACAAACGGCTTTTGGCTCTTTTCCCATTTGACTCTTGGTCCCATGTGACCGCCTGCTGGCAAGCTGCATGGCGACTGTCCCCCACCACTGCGTGTCTGATGACGAAATCACGCTGGGTAATTGATAATGTCGACAGTGCGATGGGAATCAGGGAAGTAAACAATGGAGAGCAAAATGGATGGGTGCCAGGTCGTAGTCAGTATGCTTTATTGTTTTTCTCTTTTGTCCCTCTGAATCCCTCCCACCAGTGCTGCGCCATAGTTACCAAATGTAAACAGAGTTGTTTCAGCATGTTAGATCAGAAGCGACTGATGCCGTGCGTTGACGTCTGTATGTTGTATTCAATGGTATCACGTAAATTAGTGGGTCACCCCGGGTCTGGTGTTCCCACAGCATGCCAATCAGAGCCGAGGCGATTTTAAAGCAGGTCACATCCCGAGTCATTTGACCCAGGTAGACACACGTCAGTGAGCTGTTCCCACTGTCACTAAAACCTGATTCTTACCCGTTTCAAATGAGTTTTTCATCCATTGGGAAAGGGCTAATAGTTACCTCGAATCATTTAGACAGTTTTAACTTTTTAGATGTTACCTAATTATCTAACCATTTCATTCATCATAATATTCTAAACTTTTGTCTCTAATCCATCAGTGTTGTATTAAAAACAGACTCAATATAAAAAATGTATCACATTAATGATATTGTGTTTTATTCAGATTACAAAGTGAGACGTGTCTAACACAAATTTTCTATAAAGCAAAAGGTCTCATTAACAAGCTCTATGACATCCTTGAGATTTATATAGGAATTACCTTTGCCTCCCTGGTGGCTTAGTGGGTTTTTCTCTAATTATTCATGATCAATAGAAAATTCTTAGGATCAGGGTTAGTTTGCCTTTTTGAGAGGTTCTACCTCCATTTAAATTTTCTTATTTTATTACTGTAAACAGTTTATTCTTTATTCTAAAGCAACAGGCTGCATGAAAGTTTATTATCTTCAGGTAGATAAGTGTTTGATACATTATGGTCATATACAAAAGATAATGAAACTTTAAAATCACATATTTTAACGTTTTTAGAAAGACTTTATATTTCACCCTTTTACCATTATTGTGGTTTGAATTCTCATTTAGACCAGTCGACTGTTACAGACTCCAACAGATAACGACGTCTGAAGAAACCAGAATAGACATTAGTGAACTGCTATTGCTAGATCTTATTTATTGGAGCCCCATATATGTATTATCATCAAGTTAACTATAGGTAAAGAGCATTACCTGCAAATATTAAATGTCATAGTAAATATCAGCATACAAACTGATACCTGGTCAGTAGCTCATACCCTGTGGTAACAACAGCTTTTCATTCCTAAAATAACTAAAGCTGTAAAGCTATTAAATCTGAGTTGACAAAATAATCAGTCCATATGTAGTTCTTGTTGTTTATCTATGTAACTACATTGAGCAATATAATCAAAATTTATATTTGTAATCTTTAGTTTTCCCTTAAAGTGCAATCTGATTCTTTATAGAAAACTTATAAGGAGTTTAATACTGCAATAGACTAATATGAAAAACTATTAAAGAGCTTCACTATTATCTAATCCATGTTTACAGCTTTTTAGTCTGATTGAATTTGTAAACATATTATCACATCATTTCCCTTCTAATGTGGTGTAAACATGGAAGCTTCAAAAAGTTTCCAAAAATTGAACAAAAAGTCAAATAAAATATAAAAAAATTGCCAAAGTAAATTTCTTTGTTCATATTTCTTAAAAGTAAGAGCAAATCCATTTACCGTTTTCCTTTTATCTTTCTGGAAAAAAAAAAGATGTGAACTAAGTTTGCACTACTTTACAGCCAATAATCTAAATTTATTCAGTGTGGGAGGCTGCAAAGAAGCGCTGTGGGTGTGAGCTAATGTGTGCATATGGGAACATGAGAGCGAGTGAAAATATTTTTGTGAAAAAGCAGCCAAAGATAATGAGTTTGAGAGCTAAATCTGCTTTAAAACATATATTTAACCATTTCTTACTGACAGTTTCGGTTTAACAGATGCGTTTTTGGCACCATTCTGAAATCTCTGTCATGAATCAGTAGCTGGATTTGCCTCATAACAGGAATTTTATGAAAGCCCCCCACAAAAAAACAAGACCTTTGACAAAGATGCTTCTCTAGAGCTTTAAAGTGTCTCCAAATGTTCCCCTTGTTTTACTTCAGCCTCTTATTTTAAGTGCAGACACTTGAAAATGAAAATCCCTCAAATTAAGTTTAACTGAAACATGCCTGGGCAGCTATCTGACACGAGGTGAAAAGACATCTTTCACAAATTACTTAACGTCTCCTCTTTTCTTTAAACCCAAAATAAATCAATCAGCAGAAACACTGTAGCCATTGACAGATAAAGTTGCATGCTACTTTGTCATGCTTAGCCAGAAAACCACACCGACTTCAAATAGGTGAAACACTGACTTTATTCCATCCGCCCACCCAACCAGTGCTTTAGGTTTTCAATCAAAGCCTACCACACACTGATAGCACATTCTCAGGACAAGAAATGGTTTCCTACCAAACAGCCACAGTGATTGATCTGCACTGATGAGAGAGCTTGTCCTCCACTGGTTTTATCAACAAAAACAGCAGTAAAAATATTTGCTTCTGAAAAATATGTTGCATCTTTTCCAGTAAATGCTTCACCATCTCAATAATTATGAGAAAGCACATTGCATGAGAGGGTGTAAATATTTTTATGAATCATGCAGTAGCAATTCTGCAGCATTCTGCAACCAAATGCTCACAGTAGAACCACTTTGACAGCTTTTCCCGTATTGGGAAACTCCAAATCTTGCTAAATTTCCTGAAAAACTGAACCGAAAAAAAAAAAAACAGTTTTGCAACAGTCTTTAGTTTAGAACACTTAAACTGAGCTAAAGATGTTTGTTCATTAATTTGAATCCATCATTCATTAAAAAGAGGGTTTGCCGTTGCAGCACTGCTGTTGGAAATTGTTCACTTAGGGCTCATCGTCTGCCTTTGTTCATAAAAGTTCCTCACATTATTCCTCAGAACAAAGTTTACAAACAATATTGCAAACTTTCAAGAGGGATTTATAAACAATGTCTAATACATTACACTGAATGACATTTATAAACAGTTGGAAATTGCAACTAGAAATTCAGTAAAATAACTTTACTATGAACGCAACTCTGTGTGCAACAAATGACTTTAAAACATGAGATTAATTACAGTTATACTATTTTCTCTCTAATCCTGCTAAAATATTTTAACAGAATTATTTTTGCTTCAGTCAATTAAACAGAACAAAAAGCAGGAGAAAAAAAAAGAGACTCAGAGACATTCAGCTAACCTCCAAACACCAGAACAATCCATATGGTCCATTCTGAAAGTCTCTCGGAGAAGCAAACACAGTCCAACTGATGATTCTCTCTTTTAATTTGATGGGAAAAATAAACACAAAGAACAACAAAACTATGGACACATGAGTTTTACAACTATTACATATGGGTTGACATGTATTCAAACCACGTCCATTTGAACAACAGCATTAATCAAACTTCTTCCATCATCTCTGTTTAGCAGCATCATCATGACTTATGACAGACTAATCAGTTCAAACAGCCCCTCTCTAAGCTTATGGATGTAGCGTACCACACCACTGAGGTGTGTGGATGTGTGTGTAATTCTGTTTTGCTGACTTATTTGCAGTAAAGAGTAGCAGCAGATGTGAGAGGTAATTTGGAACCCCAAGAGAGACTCATGAATCTTTACAAAGCATTATGGGTAAATATCTTGTCATTAAACCTAACTGGACTTCAATGACATTTTTCCTGTTTCCCACGTACACAAAGAGATGAGTGATAAACTAATTTTGCTCTGAACGTGTTTTTTTTATGCTTCAGATAAGAGATTCGGAATGAAAAGTGACACTATATGCTAAGTGTTAACTATGGAGTGCATATAAAGCGTTAGAAGGGCAAAAATCATTGAAGCCACATTAAAACAACTCATTTAAATACAAGGAAACTAGAATTAAAGATTACAATATGTCAGATTTACATTTTTTTTTAAGTCTCAAATTTCCAGAATGTTATTTCCCAGTTGAATTTTTTTATATAGATTATAGATCATTTTTACAGTGGTCAAACTTAAAATGACACAGCAAAAAAATCAAAAAGCTCAAGAAAAAAACATACGGATGGATGAAATACTTACCGGTATGTAGGGTTTTTCCATACTGATGAAGACCAGGAAAATACTAAAGTCCACTAATATAATCTATAAAAGACCTGCATCATCCAGTGATGATGCAACAGAACCAATGAAAGGGAGTTCATTACATTGAGGCCTTCAGGTCAACAGCATTTTCACGATTATCTCAACACACAGACACCCTGAGCCAATAAACTGGAGGATGTGTCACTAACTGACTTTCCATTAACCATCAAATTGTGTAAATTTTAATTCAGTAAATTAATTTGCTAGATGGAAACACCACTATTTCGAAAAAGAAAAAAAAAAAAAATTTGCTAAAACGATTCTATGATATGGTGGGGGGGGGGTTTCGGTCGTATCTGTAATTTTAATAGAATAGAACTGCAATGGAAACATTTTTTGCATCACATTCATCATGTGATCTGCAACTGGACATTACTGCCTTGTAAAAAGATGAAGATTGCAAGTAGTTGGAGGAGGATGGTGCCCACTGGCTCAAATATTCATATATCTCATGTGTTTACATCCGCCGCTGCCATCTTGATCAGTTATTGAGGGAACAAACATATTCACCTGCTATTTTAATTATATTTCTTATTTAATGGAAACACCTCAATTGCAAAACTTTGCATTTTTGAAATTAGCATAACAGCAATGTAGTTTTGCACACATTTGTAATGGAAATGCAGCTATTGTTGATCTTCAGTGACGTAATGAGACAAAGCGAAAGGTAGCGGGTGACAAAAACCCAAAGAGGCTGGCATCTGATTTAATTAATGTGAACAGAGAAGCTGCCAAGAGCATTTTCTTCTATCATCATTTTAGCTCATGTATGTGCTCACTGGGGGCTTCTAAGAGCCCCCAAGTGGAGTTAAGATAAAGCAGAGCCAATAACGGCTCACTTGATACCCAAAACTATTCTCTAACGTCTTTCCACCCAGAGAGACCCTGAATGACTGATGATCCATCCAGTGTGCAGATAAAATCTGATCAGCAGAGCCTCAAAGGAGGAATGTCTAAAGAGTAAAGAAGACAGAGGAGGATGGAGCTGTTAAATGCTACACAACACCAGAAGTTAGTAAGAAGAAACGACTCAGCAGTCGAATAAAGATGCCAGATCAACCATCCAGGGGGCATAATGTCATCTGACTCTTTCTAAGTGCACTTAAACACAGCTGCAAATATCTATTCAAATCCACATGCATCATTCAACAGGACACCTTTTGTTCTTTTCATTGGATTCATTATTCATACAGAGGCTACAAATAGAACGGGATATAACCAACAAAGGAGAAGGCTGTACATGGTATATATGTTGAATTCTGCCAAAGTCAAGCAGAAAACAAGTAATAAAGTGTTAGCTATACTTACCAAACCTAAACGTGTGGTGGATGAAACTTGTATCCGTAGCATGAATACTTCTAAGTCATTAGATACATACATTAACTGCCCATTTACAGTTATACAAAAACAGAAAACCATC
>NW_015150775.1:0-3232 GCF_000732505.1 Cyprinodon variegatus
CCCTCTGTCACTGGTCTGCTTCATACCTTTTATGGACAGGAACTCTAGGCGTAGCCAAGGGCCAGTTGGGTCCAGTTTGTGAACCAGCAGATATTGTCTCTGCTTTTTGAAGATGACATGGTTCGTTGTGTTCAAAGCCAAGTGCGTAGCAGCCGGGATGAAAATGAGCTCCTGCAAGTCCGAGGCCATGGTTCTGGACAGGAAATAAGGTGGTGTGTCCCCTTCAGGTTAGAGGAGAGTCCCTGCCTCAAAGTGAGGAGTTCAAGCATCTTGGGGTTCTGTTCATGAGTGAGGGGCGAATGGAGCAGGAGACTGAAAGCTTCCATCATGAGTCTATTATAGTAGTCTATTTTGAAGATAGAGCTGAGCAAAAAGGCAAAGCTCTCGATTCTTACCCTCACCAGTGTTCATATAATTTAGGTTTTGACTGAAAGACAAATATCTATAATAGAAGTGACTGCAATGAGCTTCCTTCACAGGGTGGTCAGCCATTCCCTTAGAGACGGGCTGAGGAGCTCCGCCCCCAAGAAGGGACCCAGAGCAGAGCCACTTTCCTCCCAATTGAGAAGAGCCCACTGAGGTGTTTTGGACATCCACTTCAAATACTCCCTGGGAGCCTCCTTCAGGAGGTGCTCCAAGAACTTCGCACCAGGAGGAGGCCCAGGGACAGCCCAACTTTTTGCGCTTCCCTTAAATGAGCTGGAAAGGGTGTATAGGAGGGGGAAGTTTGAACATAAGCTCTATATCCAGCCGTTCAGCAAAGATACTGCTCCATGGCTTTACATCTTATTTTAAGATTTGACCAATTAGATGAGCCCTTGAATGATATATTACCTACTGTCAATTAAGTTGGAAAAAAAAGTTAACAAGTTAAGAAAAAAAAGTAAAAAGCTCATTGAAAAGTTAACAATTATATTTAGGTTTAACTAAAAAATGTAAGTGCCAGTATCAGCATTAATGCCTTTAAGGTTATGTTGTAGCAAATAAAATGTGTTTCTTTCACTCTCAGAGAGCGACGGCGAACCGAGCAGTGAACATGATGTCAGTGCGGCTGAGGAGAGACATGGCGAGAGAGATGAGAGCAGAGAGCAGGAGGAAATAGGTTACTTTGCCCGTCCTGATTCTTGCCTTTTACAAAACTTTTTGAATCACCACCCACAACAAAGCACAAAAAATCCAGTTGTGCAAAAGATATTCACCACTAAAAATGCAACCAACAGGAGGTGGCTCACATATTTTGTTTTGTATGTATTGCATTTGGAAAGACTACTGACACAAGCTCATTTATTACCGAGATCTCTGATTGGAGGCATGTGCACCAGCGCACAGAAGAGCATGAGAAGAGTAGCGTTAATTTGTGTGGTTGACTGTGATCTCTCTCTCTCTCTCTCTCTCTCTCTCTCTGATCTAAGAATTGTTGCTGTGCTGTGGTGGAGTTTACAGTGTTAATAAATTAAGATTTTGGAAGTATTTTAAGTGTCCACTCTCACTAATTTCCATTAACCTGGCCTCAAGGTATTGCACAGTTGGTATACACATTCAGTACACAAAAAAAAATGTGGTGTGCCAGTCTAGTCTGAAATGCCAGGGCCGATTTTTGTCCCAGTCCACCCCTGGATGTAAAAAGTTAATTCCTCCACTGTGAGATCAATAAAGTCTTATCTTATCTTAAAATGGGATTGGAGAGGAGTCCAACAGGAGTTTTCTTTTTGTTTCAGATCTTATTTATCAGTTTCAAACCACTGTCCCCTCATTGTGGAGTTAGTACTGACACATTGTGTTGTGTTCCAGAATTATGGGAACTAAAATGTAAGTAAAACATCAGACACTTTATGTTAATTGATTGATTTTGGATTTATGTAAGTTGATGATTCTGATTTGACCATTGTAGCCCAATGAATGTGCTTGTGCAGCGCCTTGTACTAGTTTGGTTCCTAGATAAAAATCTAAAGAGCATGGCCTGCAATCGTACTTATCCCTATTACTCATATACCCCTAAAGAAATCTCAGTGCACTCAGTCCCAGGCTTTGAACATATATCTGAATTTAATAATTTTACATTATTGATCTCACATTGGAGAAATTTACCTCTGCATTTAACCCATCTCCTTGGGGAGCAGAGGGCTGCCCCTCCTGGGGCCCCCGGGGAACAATTGGGGGTTAAGGGTCTTGCTCAGAGACCCAGAGTGGCAGTCTGTGGGAGAAGGTTTCGAACTCACAACCTCAGGATTCCAAGCCCTGTGCCCTAGTGATGTTTTAATGAGGCATCTTAAAGCCAAACTGCAATGATGCTGCGTTGATACTGCCTCACAGAACACTGACACCTGCTGGACATTTAAAGACACTACAGGCAGTTTATTTGACAGACTAAACTGAATTGTTTTAATGACCTAGGCTAATATATTTGAAGTTATTGTAGGTTGTATTATTTCATATCTATGTTTAAATTGAAAATATCTTTGATATTTTTAGGTGCAGCAAATAAATAATGTAAAAATATAACTTGAAAATGTAGGGGGAAATGTGAACGAGGATGCTTGTGGATTTTAAATCCTAATTTTAAAACAATAAGTACAGTAAAAACAGCAAATAAAGTAAGGGTCAATTTTAAATCAACTTTAATTCAGACAAGTTGAGTGATAACGGAGAGGAAAATGATGACACAACGAGAACATTAAAATAAAAACGCATCAGCTGAAATGTTCCCACACAGAGTTAAACATGTAGTGTCAAAGTAAATTGACTTTTTTAGAGTTATTCCAACAACAACTGGAGTATGATATACACTACGTAGAGTTCTAATTTAACACTAAATCAAAATGGGACCAAATGCACTCTTAAAGTGTCACTTAACACTGCAGAATTTACTGTGTATTCCTTTTAGGCTGCTCCAAAATTCTTGATAATGATAATTAAAATGATCATTTTAAAAGCTGTAGACTTTCAGGACTCAGGTTGGGTTATCTGTAGGACAGCATTCAGAGCTGGGTTGAGGTTGCAAAGAGCAGAGGGACCAACAAGGGTGAATATATAACTATCTAAAATGGATTATGAACGATCTTAAGCATTTTGAAAACATTAATTATTTTTAAAAAATCCATTCAGAGGTGGAGAGCATATTTGTTTCTTTCTTTAATGGTACCTGATAAGATTTTCTAAATAAAAGCACTACTGCTCATTTAAAATAATAATGTTTACAGATGGATGATTAATTAGAGATAAATCAGGATTC